>NW_027185903.1:8363686-8375705 GCF_028583685.1 Petaurus breviceps papuanus
TTCCTTCCTTCCTTCCTTCCTTCCTTCCTTCCTTCCTTCCTTCCTTCCTTCCTTCCTTCCTCTTATTCCATTCTGTTCCTTCCTTCCTTCCTCTTATTCCATTCTGTTCCCTCCTTCCTCCCTCTTTCTCTCTCTCCATTCTTCCCTTCCTTCTTTTCTCCCTCCCTCCCTTCCTTCCTTTCTTCCTTCCTTTTCTCTGTCTCTCAGCTCCTTTTCAGTCTCCTTCACAAGTTCGTCTATGCCTTGCTCTCTAACTTTGGTCATAATCCAAGGCTCTGTTACAAGTCCTCGTCTATCTCTCTCCATATAACATTTCTTGGTGATCTCATCAGCTTCTGTGGGTTCCCATTTGCCAGGAAATCTTTCCTCTAAATCCATGCTGTCCCATCCTCCTAGAGGCTAATTGGTCTCCCAGGAGTTCTTCTATCAGAAGGGAAAGGAGAGGACAGGAAACCAGTTTGGCATATTGAGAGGATCTGGAGGAAATCAGGAAAATGGGGTCTCCCCTTAGCTTTGCTGCTCACTACTTGTATCATCTTAGACAAGTCACTCCCCTTCTCTGGGCCTCAGTTTCCCCACCTGTAAAATGAGAATGTTGAACTGGATGACCTCTAGGTGTCTTCCAGCTCTAAATTTATGAATATGAGACTATAATCTCTTCTCCTTCCACATTAAAATAGTATCTAGAATTTCTGAGGGACATTCATTGGATACCACCAATTCCCTAACTGCCCCCACAACTCACCTCTCCCTACCCCACCTCCCAATAGCAAGGACACAATTTTTATATTAGGACCACATTGCCAAGCAACACAGACTCCCAAGTTGCTTGTAGGTGGAAATTCAAGGTCCCTAGGACCTTAGTTAGGATTTTACTTATGTAGGTTTAGCATATTTACTATTGTACTATTGTTTACAATAATAATAACAATTATTATTATTCCCCCACTGTAAGCAAATTTCATGAGAACAGAATTTATCAGCCTAGCACAGTCCTTTGCACACAGTAAGTAACTAATACAACTGTGGTGAACTGAATTGAAAGTTGGTCAAGTGAATTCTGAAGATGTCTTGATTTAGACAGAATTTCTGAAAATCACTTACTACTACTTTTTATCGTCTTCTCCAACCCATCCTCATCCCCATCTTCCCCCCCTCTCTCCCTTTCCCTTCCCAGAGAAAGTCAAAATAATAGCAACAACAATAACATCATTTAAACATTTTTTCCTTTTATTTCATTTTTCCATGAAGAATTTATTTCTATCACCTCTCTAAAAGAAAAAAAAACTCTTGTAACAAAATAGTCAAGCAAAAAAATCCTATTGCTTCACAGATTCCAAAATACCTTTGTGTACGTTATCTCACTTGATCTTCACACTAAGATTCCTAGGCAGGCAGAACAGATATTTAACCCCATTTTGTAGATGAGGAAGAGAAGCTGCCAAAGGTTAGTGACTTGCCCAAGGTCACAGGGCTAGTAAGTGTTGGGGCCATAAGAGAATGCCCATTTGACCTCTGGAGCTTTCTGATGTGCTTATGATCTTAAAGGAATGCTGATAACATGCAGGCTGTGTTTGAAAGCCTCTGGTGAGTGTAATAGGATCTCTGTCTGTGAAGCAAACTTTTAGCTAGTTGATGGGACATAAGTGCAGAGAGATTCTGAAAGCAGTAGGCCCAGAATACCTGTTGAGAAGAGAAGAAACCAATATTGCTGCTTGGACATTTGTGCACAAGTATTTCTATTCTCCCCTCTCAGAAGAGAAGGCTGCAAGTCCTGGTTGTTACCAAAAGGATTTGTTAAAGCCAAGTATTAGCAGCAGCAGAGCTAATGTTTATAGAGAACGGCATTTATAGCAGAGAGTTTTCCAGGGCAGGATATTTCAATAACGTAAAACAAATCACAGGAAAATACCAGGCCCCTCTCCCCACTCTCCTTTAAAGAAGTATTTACAGTATTCATTTTATGAGAAGTTCACTGAGCTGTTGAAAGAATGTTGAAATGAAAGACCACTTTTGGAACTTTTCTCCATGCTCAGAAATAAACACTTTAGGGGGACTCTTCCCAGCCCCGTCCCCCATCTTCTAGGCTTTCTGCTGCTACCCCCGAGGCACTGAAAGTGGCAAAGTTTCTGGCAAGAATATAGTAGTATCAGTACTGTGGCTCCTTATCTTTTCTTCTCATGTTTGGAGATTTCCAATGACTGATCAGTAAGAATGAGCAAATGATACTATTTGCCTACAACAAGAAAGCAAAGATCATTCAATGAACCTAACATTTGCCATTCCCTTCTTCCCCCTCCATGGAATCAATTTTTTAAAAAAATTATGTGAAGACAAAATTTTAATAATTACCATTCCTCTTTGAATTGTGATTTCAAAGTCAATCAGAGACAATTATTTTTAGAGAGTTAGAAAAAAATAAGCAAGGAAAATAATAATTTGTTTTCAGGCTGTGGACAGGCCTAACCCATATATCAAATGAGATTGATGAATGAATCAACAACTTGAAGGAAACCTTTTCCTCCTGTGGAAGCAATTAAAACCCTACATAAGCCAATCATTTTTTAAAAAATGGAAATTGTACAGCTCAATTAGCACTTGTCGAGCTAGAGAGAGCAGAGCCACAATTAGGACTCTCTTCCTGGGCAGAAAAATTAGAGGACGTAGGCTTCCTTCCTGCCCTAGCCACTCCATCCTTAGCAGCTGCAATGACTGAAACTTGCCCCCTTCACCAGCCACCTCTGTCCCCTGCCCAGATCTGCCTCTGGCAGTATCTGCACATTTTTCTTTCCTTCAACTACTAAATTTTCAGGGTGTAAACCTCATTGTCCCAGGGTACGCCTCCTCCCTTCTACCTCATGCACCACTCTCTACCTCTAGTCATTGCATGGGGTTGACGTCCTACTGTTAACTGGCCAGGTGGAGAGGGGGGCAGGGAGGAAGAGGGAGCTATGATTTAGGATCTTGTGCTTTTATGATTTCACCCAAGTGTCTCTCCCTCGGTGGTTACAAGCAAAATTTTCATGTGGTGCATGTGGTTGTGAGACTGGGGGTGAGTGTTAAGGGGAAGCTTTGGGTAGGAAGTCATCTCCATGCTGGGGCTGGAGGTGGGCAGTAGCGTGAGGAGGAGCTTGGAGAAAGCATATCCTGTGACATGCTAAGGATTCTACAAAACTAAAGTCACAGAATGTTAGAAAGCTCAAGCTGGGAAGGATCGTAGAAATCATCCACTCCAAAACCTTCCCTTTACAGATGAGGAAACTGAGACCTAGAGAAGAGAAGTAACTTAGCCAAGTTCATACAGTCAGTTTGTGGAAGAGCCAGGATTAGAACCCAGAGCTCTTGGCTCACAATTGCTCTCTGTGTAACAAAAATTAATTACCTTAAGCAGTGTGACTCCATCCATCAGAACACATAGATATTAGACCAAAACTAGGTAACATGCTGTAGTCCTGAGTGAAATATATATGGAAATCTTGAAGTGTCACAAGCCTGACTTCAGCTAAGTCAAAAATTGGGGGTGCAGGGGAGGGATGTGAGAAAAAAAGAGAAAGAGTTCCTGAGCATCAAATTGCATCAGATGTAATGGGTAGTACAGGGCACCACGCTTTTTAAAAATTAAATTTTTTTGCTTTCAATACTCATTTTTCTAAGACTTAGAGTTCCAAATTCTTTTCTCCCTCTTTCCCCTTCTCCCTCTCCAAGATGGCAAGCAATCTGATATCGGCTATACATGTAGAATCATTGATCATATTTCTACATTAGTCATGATGAGAAAGAAGAATCAAAACAAAAGGGAAAAACCATAGGGAAAAAAAGAGAGAAAATAGTATGTTTTGATCTGCATTTAGACTCCAAAGTTCTTTCTCTCAATCTGTAATAGCATTTTTCATCATGAGTCTTTTAGAATTGTCTTAGATCATTGTATTGCTGCAAAGAGCCAAGTCTATCAGTCGATCATCATACATTGTTGCTGTTACTATATACAATGGTCTCCTGGTTCTGCTCACTTCACTCAGCATCAGTTCATATAGGTTTTTCCAGGTTTTTCTGAAGTCTTCCTGCCCATCTTTTCTTATAGCACAATAGTATTCCATTGCATTCATATACTACAGCTTATTCAGCTATTCCTCAGTTGGTGGATATCCCCTCAATTTCCAATTCTTTGTCACCAAAAAAAGAGCTGCTATAAATATTTTTGTACATATGGGTTGTTTTCCATTTTTTATAACCTAGTAGTGGTATTACTGGATCAAAGGGTATGTATGCATGGTTTTATAGCCCTTTGGGCATAGTTAATTGTTTTCCAGAATGATTGGATCAGTTCACAGTTCTACCAACAGTGCATTAGTGTTCCAATTTTCCCACATCTTCTCCAACATTTATCATTTCCCTTTTCTGTGATATAAACTAATCTGTTAGGTGTGATGTGGTACTTCAGAGTTGTTTTAATTTGCATTCTTTAATCAATAGTGATTTAGAGTATTTTTTCCATGTGACTCTAGATAGATTTAATTTCTTCATCTGAAAACTGCCCGTTCCTATCCTTTGACCATTTATCAGTTGGGGGGGTGACTTGTATTCTTAATAATTTGACTCAGTTCTCTCTCTATATATGAGAAATGAGGCCTTTATCAGAAACACTGGCAATAAAAATTGTTTCCCAGCTTTTTGCTTTCCTTCTAATCTTGGTTGCATTGGCTTTGTTTGTGGCAAAAGCTTTTTAATTTAATGTAATCAAAACACTGTTTATGACAAAATAAAACAATCCTTTGGAGACCCGCCTTGCCTTTCAATCAACTGGTAGATGTGATTTTTATCTTCTGTTTATTATGTAATTTGTTCTTCAATGCTTGTTGTTGCTTTAGGAAAGCCTTGTTGGGGACATGGGGCTAGAAGGCTACCTTGGACATAAAGCCACCTTGCTGCTGTTATTGCCCATTCTACATAAAGTCTACTATGAGGTGTCTCTCTTTCAAAAATTGGCCTGGCTCAAGCCATGACACTTGACTTCTCTGAGAAGCCTGATCAAAGAAGCTCTTATTGTTAGACTGTGCGAACAAAAGGCTAAATGGTCTCTTTATGATCTAGGTCCATTCTCACACCGTGATTTTGTTGAGCATTTGTCCTGTAAGGGTATAAGAGGAACAAGCTCTATTATTTTTTTGGTTTTGTTTTTCGAGTGGGGAAGTCAAGACAATTGGGGTTAAGTGACTTGCCCAAGGTCACACAGCTAGTAAGTAGTAAGTGTCTGAGGTTGTATTTGAACTCAGGTCCTCCTGACTCCAGGGCTGGTGCTCTATTCACTGCACCACCTAGCTGCCCCAACAAGCTATATTCTTTATTATTGTTATTATTATTGGTAAAAGAGTGATTTCATTCACTTTGCAACAAGGACACCAGAAAAAATCACCACGCTTGTTAGAGTACAATCTAGTTTGGTTTGTGAGTGAGTGAAGATCAACTTCAGAAAAGTTGAATGAGCGGTGGGAGTGGGGGTAGGATATAGCTTAGAGTTCTCTTTAGCGAGATCAGAGCTTTTCAAACAAATCCAAATGATGGAGCAATGACTAGATTTCAAAAGGAAAGGAAGGAAATTAAAAAAAAATTAAAATAAGGGAAAAATTTTCAGAAAGAAATTTAAAATCCATAATTAAAAATTTTGAAATCTATGACACTGTTGCAGGATAATAGATTTAGATTTGGAAGGGAACTCAGAGGCCATCTGGTTCTGTCCTCACATTTTACAGATGAAGAAGGAAAGTAATAGGCATTTATTTATTAAGCACCTACTATGTGCCCAGAACTGTGCTAAGTGCTTTGCAAATATCATTTTCCTCATGACATCCCCAAGAGACAAGTGTCCATTTTACATCTGAGGAAACTGAGACAGGCAGAGGTTAAGTGACTTGTTCAGGGTCACACAGCTAGCAAGTGTCTGAAATCAAATTTGAACTCGGGTCTTCCTAACTCCAGACCCAGAGCTCTCTCCACTGTACCATCTAGGTGCCTTCTGAGGAGACGGAAGAGAGGTGATGAGATTCGCCTGGATGAGGAAACTGGGGCCCAGACATGTTAAATGACCTGCCTGAGGTCATGCAGGTAGTCAGTGGCACAGGATTTGGATCTGATGACTCTGACTCCACATGGGGGAGGGGGGGGTGTCTTTTCAAACCCACATTTTGTCTGTAGCATGACGGGCCTGCCAGATGCAAGGAATGCATTGGATTAACTGCATTTTGGTGTCCATCTAAAACTGCTTCTTTGCTATTTTCCTGAGGTCCTTGGGTTTTGTCTTAACCTCACCTAGAATCTTCTTGCTGGGGCTCCTGCTGGTGACCAGGCCCTTTAAAGAACTCTGTTCCCCGAGTGCACTTGCAGCCTCTAATCTCTGCGTGGCTAACACAGCTCTAAAGTATTTGCCTCCATCAGATCCTGCAGCGATTATTTTTGGTCTTACTCTACCCGGTCCCCCCTGTCATAGCTTCTCTGATTACAAAGTATCACCCTACCTCAGCTGTTGAAACCTGGTCATTACACAACTGCTTCAATGAATCCCCAGCGACTGGTGATTTTTTTTGATGACCTGGTCACTTCATAAATTCCCTCCTCTCCAGCAGACATGCCCTGCTGGCCTTCCCTCCCCAGACAGCACTAACTTCAGGAAGTGCAGAAGCCCTCTGCTTCCCATTCGGATCACCCCCCAGTGGCAGGTTCCTCCTGAGGGCTGAGAGCTGTCCCATTCCCAACTGAAAATAAAGGCAAAAGTTCACTTCCTGTGTCCTGATGGCTAGAAAAGTAAAACACGGTGTGAGAAACACAAAGCAAATGGGATAAAAATAGAACTTTTGCCTGATTGAAGTAAAACCTGTTTTGCCTTTGAGATCCTGA
This sequence comes from Petaurus breviceps papuanus, assembly GCF_028583685.1. Classification (NCBI taxonomy): domain Eukaryota; kingdom Metazoa; phylum Chordata; class Mammalia; order Diprotodontia; family Petauridae; genus Petaurus; species Petaurus breviceps. The sequence goes on from NW_027185903.1 coordinate 8,370,578, forward strand.
ATTGTTTTTTTTATTTTTGTTGTTCTGGGGGCTTTTTGTTGTTTTTTTGAAAGAGGCATACAGAGACAGGCAGAGAGACAGACAGACAGACAGACAGAGGGGTAGGAGAGAGGAAGAGAGAATTAGAATCTCTTCTGTCCCATACCCCCCTCCCCCCAGGGCTTTTCTACATAGCTAATTATTGGAAGTGGAAATACCCAAATACCATCAGATGCAGGGAGCTTCTGGCATTTCAAGGCTAACTCAGACCAGGAAATGCTTCAGGTTTGGTCCGGAAATCTGATATCTTGAGGTTTCCAGCCTAAATGGCTTTGAAGAGGCATCCAAATCATCACCAGGACAATAACTAGCTTCTCCCCTTTGTTCCTTAGAGATGTAGTAGCCTTCTCTCAGGTTTCATGGAACCAGGTCATCTTCATGTTTTCTGCCTCCAGTGAGTTTTGTAGGTCTTTGTGGTTTGCCTCAAGGTGGGGGCGGGGGGGGGGGAAGAGAGGGAATAGAGGGATAAGTGTTTGAGAATGGAAACCTATTTCATAAACACATCGGGTTTGTCCCCAACTAAATACTCAGAGTGGTGAACTAAAACTGAATTCCTGTGGTCAATCCATGCTTTGTGGGAAATCTGTAAAATCTCTTTATTTTGCACCTGATTTGCTGTGTTTCCAATGCAGGACACTCTTCTCTCAATTGATCTGATCTGAGGCAGCCCTGGAGGGACTCTTAGTGAAAAGCATAAACGTGGAGCTAAGACAGTTCTACCAGGAGTTTGCTGATGGCAAATATCTCCCATGGGGAAAAAAAATGCTGGTTCCACTTTTCTCCTTCCTCAGCCTTCACTCAGTGGCCAGCCAGCCCTTGGAAAAATGACCTCTCTTCTACCATGAAACCTTTGTCTCTTTAACCATTATGTGTTTCCCAACCTACTAATTTATACTCCATAACTCCTGCCGTCTTCCCTCTTTTTTTGCTTTTTTTCCTAAGAGCTGATGGACCTTGTTGGAGGAAAGGAGAGCTTACCAACTGGTTCTACCCCATATCTATGCTACCTAGACTCAAGACATATAGTGTAATGAATAACAAGCAAGCAAGGGAGGAAACAAGCATTTATTAATTGCCTTTTAAGTTCTGAACTCCCTGCTGTGTGGATATTATTTCATTTGTTCCTCACTACAATCCTGAGAATTAGGTATTATCCCCATTTTATTGTTGAGGAAACTGAGGCAGACAGAGGGTTAAGTTATTTGTTCAAGGCCACACAACTCAGTGTCCAGAGCTCTACCCACTGCAACATTGAGTTTCCTTGGATTTAGGCAGACCTAGGTTCCGGTTGTGGTGACCAAGGGCCATTCACTTCTCAGGGGCAACTTTATAAATTGTCAAGCAGGTGTCAATTTGCATTGCTACTGGGAGTTTTTTTTATTAGGAGTTCCCTTTTTCATTGAAATCCTGGTTTGGTTCAAAATAAAGTAATATAAATTGAGACTTTACTGCTTTGCACAACAGTCTTTTTCTTTAAAACTTTCATTGCTAGCCTTTGTCTTTATCTCACCTTCCTTTTCAATAGGTCCCTTTCGCTTCCTCACTCAAAGAGCCATCCTTATTATAAAGCCCTAATCAACTGAGTCTGACCTGTATTCAGTGCTTTACCTGCATTATTCCTTGCTTTAGCAAAGGAGGGGGTGATCATAGTAAACTTTTCCAGTCATCTCTTATTGGTTATCCATCTCATTCCTTTCAAGAGTTATTCCAAGTCTTTCTGTTCTGTCCTGAAGTCCTCCACCAGTTGCAGATCAGCAAGCCAACATGCATTCATTCAATACTTATGTGCATGACAGGGGCTATGCTAAGTGCTGGGGATACAAATGCAAGCAAAAAGAGACAGCTCCTGACCTCCGGGAGCTTACTTTCCAATGAAGGAAGGCTGCCCTTAAAAAAAAAAAAAAGCCAGAAAGTAAGGGGAAGGGGGGGGGATGGGGGGGGGGGGGGAGGATGATGGAATCTGGAGAATGGTTGACTGGTCTAGGCCCTTCTTAAAATGGAGTTTCCAGGAGAAGCTCATTTACAAGAGCAGGGGACCCTGAGGGAGGAGGCAGAAGATAGATGAAGCATGGGTCAGGTGATGTAACTTCTCATTTTAAATGAAAAGATTGAAGACATTTGGAATCTCCCAAAATATCTTTACTACTCTAAGCCCATATTCTTACCTGCCCTTTCCTCCTCTACTGTCTGAGGGAAAGAGGTGTTCCTCCTCACTGTTAAGGATAACCTATGCCCTTCATCCCATCCCTTCTCCTCTCAAATATTGATCTACCAATAACTTCCTCTCTTTTATGTATCTTCAATATTTTTCTTTCTTTCTACTTTCTCCTTCCACCTGACTCCAAACATGCTCAGATCTTCCTTGCGCTGTCAAACAAAAACATGTAACCTTGAACCTTCCCATGATCCTACTCCCCTCTCAAGTTATTTCTCTCTTGACTTCACCATCAAACTCTCAAAGCCTTTCCTTTCTTTATACCCACTCAGTTCTTCAGTCTTTGAAATCTAGCTTCTTTCCACACCACTGTGATCTCTAAGGTGTTTTAATTGATTAAGGTAAAATTATTTGTGAAACCAATTTAATTCCATTCAGTGAATATTGATCAAATAAGGCACTGTGGTAGGTGCTAGTTACCAAAGATTAAAAAGACAGTCCCTGCTTCTATTCTAGCAATTACCTTTCTCAGTTCTCATCTTCTCTGTCCTTTCTGTTTCATTTAATGCCTCTCACCATTCCTTCCTTCCTGATACTCTCCTCTTCCTATGTCTTCCATGACAATGCCCTTGAGCATCTCTTTATTCCCTCTCTAATTACTCATTCTCAATCCCTTTCACTTACACATTATTTTCTGTCCACTTCCATGCCCTGCTCCACCTCCCACTAAATGATGCTTTTCTCTCTATATATTCTTTCTCTTGGTAATAATTTCACAGCACTCAGTTTAAATTACTTGATTCTTATTCTTCCTAGTTGCACTATTGCAGTAATTGTGAATATCATATTCCTGGTTCTGCTTACTTGAGTTTACATAAGTCTTCCCATGGTTCTCTATTCATTTTTCCTGATAATGCAGTAAGATTACATTACATTTATAAACTATAATTTACTTAACCATTCCCTAATTGATGGGCATCTGCTTTGCTTCCAGTTCTTTGCTGGGACAAAATGTGCTGTTCTAAGTATTTCAGGGAATACCTTCTTAGCATTGACTTCCTTAGGGTATATTCCTGGCAGTGGGATTTTTGGGTCACAGAGTATGGGCATTCTTGTCACTTTCATAGAAGAGTTCAAAATTGCTTTTCAGAATTGTTGTACCAAATCACAGCTCCACTAACAGTACCTTAGTGTGCCTGTCTTTCTTCATCCCTTCCAACATTTTCCAATTTCCATGTTTTGTCATATTGGCCAATTTGCTGGGTATGAAATGAAATGTCAGAGTTGTTCTGATTTGTGTTTCTCATCATTAGTGATTTGGAGAAATATTTTATATGGTGGCTAATAGCTTACAATTCTTTTAAGAATAGTTTGTTCATATTTTTAAACCTTTATCTATTATTTTTTGTTTGTATATGGCAATGCTAGTTGTCCACATATGTCCTTTATCAGAGAAGTTTCATGTAAAAAAATGCTTCCCCCCCCAAAAAAAAAAACCCAACCCAAACCCTACTAGTACTGATTTTATTGGTGGCAAAGCTTTTCAATGTTATGTAATCAAAATTATCTGCTTTTAACTTTAATGAGTGCCTCCCTTGTTTGTTTGGTTAACAATTGTCCCCCTTGTCAGAGCAGTGAAAGTTACCTGATCTGGTTCTCGTAATTATTTTATGGTATAATTTTTAATATTCAAACCGTGCATTTGTTTTGAGCTTTTTGAAGCATATGGCACAGGGTGTTAACCTAAATCTAATTTTTGACAAAATTGCTTTCCAATTTTTCCAGTAGTTCTTGTCAAATATACAGTTCTTTCCTCAAGTAATTTGTGTTCTTAAGTCCATTCTACACTAGGTTTTTGACATTATGATTCTTCCTTATCTAGTCTGTCCTACTTATTTACTTTTCTGTTTTTTAACTTGTATCAAACAGTTTGAGTGATTACTGTTTTATAATATTATTTGAGATCTGAAAGTGCTATTCTTCCTACATTTAAAAAATTTTCCTTTAGGCTTTTAAAAAGTCTTTTGTTCCTCCAAGTGAATGAACAAGTTAAAAAGTATTTATTAAGTGCTTACTATGGGACAGCTAGGTGGGGCAATGAATAGAATGTCTGACCTAGAGTCAGGAAGACTTTCTGAGTTCAAATCTGACCTCAGACACTCACTAGCTGGGTGACCCTAGGCAAGTCACTTAACTCTGTTCCCTTCAATTCCTCCTCTGTAGAATGAGCTGGAGAAGGAAATGACAAGCAACTCCAATATCTTTGCCAAGAAAACCCCAAATGGGATCACAAAGAGTCAGACACAATTGAAACAACTAAACAAGAAAAGTGCTTACTAGATAACTGAAACCATACTTAATGCTGGTGATAAAAATACAAGCAAACAAGACAGTCCCTGCCCTCAAGTTTGCATTCTAATAAAGGATGACAACACATATAGGGAAATGGTGGCCAGGGAGGAGATTTTTTTTATAGAGAAGTCAGAATGAATGATGATTAGAATCCTAGAGAAAAAATTTTAGTATGTCCTGGCTAGGAATGGAATTAGTGATTTTTATTATTGTTCTTGGAGTTAGCATGGCATGAAAGTGGTATGGTGGGTTTTGGTAGAGCAACATAAAGTGAAGCTCACCAATTAATGCCTGAATATAGGCACTTTGTCACAGAAATGACCAGGAAGTGGTATCCTAAGAATTGTCTACCTTAGGACCTACAAGTCCTTTCTTGAACCATAGCTAGAATCATCTTTTGATTGAAAGGGGCCATGTCCCTTGATCCTCCCTCCCTCCTTGAAGGCCTTTTTTTTTTCATTCATTTGACCTCCTTTTGTCTTTCTACTACTGGCGGGATGTACTCTTTCCTTCAGGTCCAGCCTCTCTGATCCCAGCTGGGCTACTGGTCCAGTCTGACCCATGGCATAGTCAATGGAGCCG
>NW_027185903.1:8375805-8390579 GCF_028583685.1 Petaurus breviceps papuanus
CCCCGTCCGCCGCTCCCCGGCCTCGCTCGCCGGCGGGGGCGGCCGCGGCGGGGGGTGGGGGGGTGACTGGAGTGCAGACGTGGGATCTTGGGGGGGGGGGGGGGCGGGAAGGGAGGAGCGGTGGGAAGGGGATAGAAAAGGAAACTCTATTCTCTCCCAAGAGCAATTCCTTATTATGGGTCTGGCTCCAGACTAGATTAAAATTTTTTTTAGCATCTAGCTCTATAAGGCATGCCCTTTATAATTTGACTGGTATAGTACTAAATCTGCAAATTAATTTAAACAGTATCGTCATTTTCATTATATTGGAGCAGCCAAGACAAAGTAAAGAATATGTACCTGAGAGGTACATAATTATATGCTCTATAAAGCATGCCCTTTATAGTTTGACTGGCATAGTACTAAATCTGCAAATTAATTTAACAGTATTGTCATTTTCATTATATTGGTGCAGCCAAGACAAAGTAAAGAATATGTACCTGAGGGGGCAGCTAGGTGGTGCAGTGAATAGAGTAGTGGCCCAGGAGTGAGGAGGACCCGAGTTCAAATACAGTCTCAGACAGTTGACACACTTACTAACTGTGTGACATTGGGCAAGTCACTTAACCCCAATTGCCTCTCCTTCCCCCCTCCAAAACAAAAAAAAAGAATATGCATCTAATTTCTTAAGTCTTCTGTATTTCTTTAAGGAGTGTTTTATAATGGTAGGCATAGAGGTCATGACTGTATGATTGAATCAAGGATGTTTTACATATTTTCTAGTTAATTCGAATGAGACTTCTCTTTCTATCATTTTTTCCTGGATTTTATTATTGCTATCTACTTTGTGGATTTATTTTGTTTCCTGCTCCCATACTGAAGCTATTAATTGTCTCAATTAGTTTCTTGACCAATTTCTAGAATTTCCTAAATAAATTCTGTCAACAAATAGTGATGATTTTGTCTCCTCTTTGGCTATCTTTACATCTTTAATTTATTTCTCTTGTCTTATTATTATTGGAAGCATTTCTAGAACTATGTCAAAAGACAGAGGGGAAAAGGAATATTCTCACTTTAATTCTGTACTTATTGTAAAATTTCCTAATATTTATACATTGGATATAAATGCTAGGTTTTGATTAAACCTGGCATTTATTATATTAAAAAAGTCCTCTATGCCTGTGTTTTGTGCAGTTTTTCCATAACTGGGGATTATGCTTTATCAAAGGTTTTTCTCCAACTATTTATGTAGCCAGGCAGTTTGGTATACTTTTGTTTTTAATATGTTCAATTGTATTAATTGTTTTTACAATTTTGAATCATCCTTGATCCCTAATATAAACTTAACTTTATCATATACTATTTTTTTTGTGGTTTTGCTGTTATTTTATTGCTGCTATCTTTTTCTCAGTGTTATTTCATATTTTAATATAAAAATTATTAATGATTCCACCCTATAGCTTTTTTCTTTACTTTATCCTTCCTTTTTATAGGCAAGAAGACTATATATTTTGTGCCATAAAATGAGTTGGGAGGAGGTGTTTTCCCCTAATTTTAAATGAATAATTAATATAGCATAACTAATACTTAGTATTTAAAAGTTTGATAGAATTTTATTTGTACCAGGACTACTTCTACCCTTTGAAAATTTGTTTAAAAATTAAAATTTTAAAATTCTTTTATTGTGAATTTAATTTCCCTTTCTGGAATCAAGTTATTTAAGATCTCCATTTGGTGCTTTTTTAATTTGGTAATTTTACATTTTTGTAGATTTTCCTGTATATCTTTCAAATTCTCATTTTAGCCTGAAAATAATTATATAACAGTTTCTCATAATTTTCTTTCCTTTTTTTAAGCAATCGGGGTTAAGTAACTTGCTCAAGGTTACACGGCCAGTTATTTCTGGGTGTGGTGCTGAGTATCTGAGCCCGGATTTGATCCAGGTCATCCTGACACTGGAGCCGGTGTTCTTACTCGCTGAGCCACCTGGCCGCCCCATAAGCAATTGGGGTTAAGTAACTTGCTCAAGGTTACACGGCCAGGTGTTTCTGGGTGGGTGCTAAGTGTCTGAGCCCAGCCGGTGCTCTTACTCGTTGTGCTACCTGGCCACCCCTCATAATTTTCTTAAAGTTTTTCTCTGTTGTTATCTATTTAATTAATTTTTTCAAAGAATCAGTTTTTAGTTTTATTATGTCATATTTTTGTTTCTTATTTCACCTTTAATTTTTAGTATTTTCTCTTTTGTGCTTATTTTGTTTTTGTTTACTTGTTTATTTTCTAATTTTTAAATTATACATTCTGCTCATGAATCTTCTCTCTTTATATTTTCTTGATCTATATCCTTGGAAATTTAAGATTTCCCCTACTGACTTTAGCAATGTCCTGGAAATGTTGATGTCTTCTTTCTTCATTATCATTCTCTTAAATGTAGTTATTGTTTCTATGATTTGTCCTTGGACTTCAGGATGGCTTTATTAAATTTCATTTAAGTCTGTTTTTTTTTTTCTATGTACTCCCTGAACTATCTATTGTAATTGTATTGTGATCTGTATAGGCTTTATTTAGTTACTCTGATTTTTATCACTTATTTAAAATTTTTGTGTGTCATAACATTTGGCCTATTTTTGTGGAAGTGTGATGTGGTATTGAGAGATGTGTGTTCTTGAAATAATCTCTTTCAAAAGATATTCTAAGTCTCTTAAAAACTGAATCTTACAATAATTTGTTATTATGTATTTTCCCTTTCGTTTCTATTTCTGTTAGATTTGTTTGGCTCCTATAAAGGAATGTTAAAGTCTCTTAGTGTTATTGTGTCATTATATCTTTTTTCAATTCAGTTAGTTTTTCTTATATTAATCTCATTGTTATGCCATTTGAGATATATATGTATAATATGTATATGCTTAGTACTGATATTAGTTCATTTCTTGCAGTTCCTTTAAGCTTAATATTATAAATTATACATTTTACTTGATCTCAAATCCTTTTTTGTTGTTGTTTGTTTGTTTTAGTTGTGTCTGACTCTTTGTGACCCCATTTGGTATTTTTTTGGCAGAGATAGATACTGGAGTGGTTTGCCATTTCCTTTTCCAGTTCATTTTACATATGAGGAAACTGAGGCAAACAGGATTGAATGACTTGCCCAGGGTCATACAACTAGTAAGTATCTAAAGTTGGATTTGAACTTTGGTCTTCCTGACTTCAGGCCCAGTGCTCTATCCATTGCACCACCCAGCTGCCCCAAATCCTTCTTTGGATTCACTTGTTCATGGAAATTATGTTCCAGGCTCTTATTTGATTCTATGTATGTCATTATATATATATACATATATACATACATATATATATATCTTTTTTTTAATACAGCAATTTGGGGGGTAGGGTGTTTTCCATTCTCTCATTCTCTTCTTTTATTTGATTATTTAAATATTCACATTTATGGTGAAAACAAGGGCAGTTAGGTGGTGCGGGGGCAGCTAACTGGCACAGTGGATAGAGTGCTGGGCCTGGAGTCAGAAAGACTTGAGTTCAAATCTAGTCTCAGACACTTAGCTGTGTGATACGAGGCAAATCATTTAGCCTCAGTTTCCTTTCTGTAAAATAGGGATAACAATGGCATCTACCTTCCAGTGTTGCTGTGAGAAGCAAAAGATATAATAATTGTAAAGTGCTTAGCACAACGCTTGGCACTTAGTCAGGTGGGTGTGAGGTGGAACATCAGAGATGCTTTAATTTACATTTACCTCATTATTAGTGATTTGGAGCATTTTAACATGACTATCTTTTTTCTTTGTGGAGGGGGGAAGGCAGGGCAATTGGGGTTAAGTGACTTGCCCAAGGTCACATGGCTAGTTTTTGTGTTAAGTGTCTGAGGCTGAATTTGAACTCAGGTTCTCCTGACTCCAAGGCTGGTGCTCTATTCATTGTGCCACCTAGCTGCTCCTTAACCTGACTTTTGATAGCTTGGATTTATTCCTTTGAAAATTGCTTGTTTATGTTCCTTAGCCATCTGTATGCTAGGTAATGGCCTTAAGTGTATAAATTTGAATTAATTACTTCTATATCTTAAATATGAAACATTTTTCAGGGAATTTTGCTACAAGGCTTTTTGCATTACCTGCTTACCTTCTAATTTTAACTAGATTTTTCTGTGCAAAAAATTTTTAAATTTTATATAATCAAAACTTTTCATTTTGTCTCCTCTTATCTTCTCTTTTTACTTATTTAATCATGAACTCTCCCTCGATCCATAGGTCTGATTATTACTCCTCTAATTTGTTTCTGATGTTACCTTTCATATTTAAGTCATATATACATTTGGAGTTTACCTTGACATATGGTATGAGATGTTGATCTATAACTAAGTTCTACCTGGCTGCTTCCTAGTTTTTTTGAAAATTCTTGCCAAATAATGTCTTTAACACAGTAATTTGGATCTTTGGTCTATATAATATGCTACTGTGTTTGTTTCTGTATGTTATATAAATCTGTTCCGCTGATCAACTTCTTTATTTCTTAACCAATACCAAATAGTTCCAATGATTCTTGTTTTGTATTATAGTTTGAAATGTGGTACAGATAGGTCCCCTTCCTCCATATTTTTCCATCATTATCCTTGAGATTTTTCAACTTTTGTTCCTCCACATGAATTTCATTATTATTTGAACTAGAGCTAAAAAGTAATCTTTTGGTAATTTAATTGGTATAACCCTGAATATGTAAATTAGTTTAGCTAGTTTTATCATTTTAATTCTATTCATTTGAACAACCTATTTATAATTAATGTTTTTCCAATTATTTAGATGTGTCTTCATTTCTGCAAAGAATGTTTTATAGTTGGAAATATATAGTACATGTGTATTTCTTGGTACATAGATCCTAAATATTTTGTACCTTTTTTAGTTATCTGGAATGAGATTTTCCTTTTTATTTCTTTCTGATTTTTATGCATTTATCTGGAAATTTTTACTAATTTACTATTGTTTCAATTAATTTTAGAGAACTTTTTAAGGCTTTCTAAATATTTTTATTATCTGCAAAAATAACAATTTTGTTTTTTTTTCTTTGCCTACATTTATTCTCTCATATTCTCATTTTGTCTTATTGCTATACTTGGCATTTCTAGAACTATGTTAGATATTAATGGTGACAATGGGCATTCTTACTTCAGTTCTGTTCTTATTGGAAAGAACTCCAACTTTATTACATAGATTTGATTTTAGTTGAGAATTATTTACAATTTTAAGGAAAATTCCATGTATTTCTATGCTTTCTAGTGTTTTTAACAAAAATCAGTTGAATTTTGTTAAAAGTCTTTTCATTATCTATTGGCATAAATATATAGTTCTTATTATTTATATTATTTGCATTATTAATTATATGTATAGTCTTCCTTATGTTGAACCAACACAGCATTCATGATATAAATCTAAGTTGGTCATAGTGTATAATCTTTAGCCTGTTTGCTAATAATTTATTTAAAGTTTTTGTGTCAACTTTCATTAGTGATACTGGTCTATATAGATATTTTTTCCTCTGCATTGTATCTTTCTTGTTTTATTAAAACCATATTTTTATTATAGAAAAATAATTACAGTGGCGTCTTTTCCTCTATTATTGCAAACCATACATAATGCAGGGATTAATTTTCTTTAACTGTTGGATTCAATTCACTTGTAAATCTATCTGATGCTGGAGGTTTTTCTTTGGGAGCTTATTTGTGACTTGATCATATTCTTTTTCTGAGATTAACTTCTTTAAATTCTTTTTTCTTTTTCTAGTAATCTGAGTATTTTGTATTTTTGTAAGTATCCATCCCTTTTTCTAAGTTATCAATAATATTAGCATATATTTGAACAAAATAATTTCGAATACTTTCCTTTTTTTCCTCTTCAATTATTGTGAATTCTTCCTCTCATTTTTATACCAACAATTTGGTTTCCCACTGTCTTTTAAAAAAATCAAATGTCATTTAGTTGGTTTTGAAAAATTGATTGTTGTCCAAGTGTTTTTAGTTGTGTGTCTGATTTGTTTGTGTTTTTTATGATAAAAAATGTTTAGCGATATAGATTTTCTTCTTAAGAATAGCTTTAGTTTCACTGTATAAGTTTTTGTATCTTTCCTTATTACAGTATGTTCTTTGATTAAATTTTCTATTTTTTAAGTATTAATTTGTTCTTTGACCCACCAGTTATTTAGAATTATATTATTTACTCTCTAAGTACTTTTAAATTCTTCCTCTAAAGGAAAGTATGTCTGCTTTTTTACATTTTTTGGTGAAGTTCCAATACATTATACATTTGTCAACATGCCATGGAATAGCTGAAAGTATGTCCAATTCCTTTTTTTTTTGTTACCATTCAATACCTTACCTTTTTAAAAGAAATTTTTTGCTTTCCTTTGGTATGTTCAGTATTCTTCCTTATTATTTCCTTCTATTCTATTTCAAATTTTATTTTTGGATTCTTTATTTATTCCTTTATATGCTTTCTGTGTCCTGCTTAGTGTTTAAGTTTCTGAAGTACCAGGTTTGAATTTCTTCTAACCAATTTTTGTTGGTTAGAATATTGGCTTTATAGTTTTTGTCCTATGCTCCTTTTTCTCCAATGTACTTCATTCTTAGAAATACCAATAAATGAGGAAAGCAGCATCATGTGATAGAAATGTGTCACAAAATAATGTGTCCTCATGTGACCCAGACTGACTCCCTTCATTCACCATGATTAATATACAGTCTGACGGCTGTGCCACCTTATCTATACCCCCACCACTACCGTTTTGGGTGTCAATTATTCTTAGCAAGCCATGTATCCCTTCTCCTGGGTCAGGGGGCTTCTCATGGAGGCAGAATGTTCTCTCTGAAAGGTGCCTTCAAATGTACAAAATCTTTCTAGGCTAAACTCATCCTGCCATTTTCTACCATAGGTATACTCTCCTTACCCTGCTATGGGATTTTCATTTGGAATCTCCCCATTGGGATCACATCCTTCCTGTTCTCCATTTCAATTCCTCCCTTTTGTCACCTCTTCCATACTCCAGAACTCTCAATTACCAATAGACAATGAGAATCAACATCCTTTACTGTTACTCCATGAACATAGCATGGTGTTTCACAGATAGCACACAAGAGACGCAGGAATTTTGGACTCCTGTCACTAACAAATTCATTCTTGATCTGGTCAGATGGGAAGGACAGGAAAAGAACTTCAGAGGGGTTAATAATCTTACTTTATTCTAGTCTGGTCTTCTCAAGAGGGTGTTGCTGATAATGTGAGCACTAACACCTACAGCATTTCCTAACAACCCTTCTTGCAGGGGCTGACATGAAGGGGGGGGGCAACTACTACTATGTCTCAATGGGGTCAATCAAGACAGGCACAGCTTGTGCACTCCCTTAAATCCCCTCAATCCTCAGTGGGGGCTGGTTGAGGCAGGTACATGCATTCCTCTATGCATTACCTAAATTCCAAATGGGTTCCCCTATGGATTCACCTATGGATTCTCCACTCACTGACCAGTGCCCATTTGCTTTATAGGGCAACAGACAAAGAAGGCATCTTGCCAACATTAAGTTCACAGGTTAACTTTAGCAATGTGGTCATTCTGCACAGGCATAGTAAATATCAACTATGTCACTCCCATATCTCACAGCACAGCCTCAGTAGTACTGCCTATCACTATGATTCTTGGAATTACTATCTAGGAACCTTGGGGCTATTCTGGGAGTTATTATCTAACACCTGGAAACTAGGCATTGCCATTGCCATGGATCCCAGGAAACTAAACTCTAAAAGGATAACAAAATCCTCCTTACTTACATATGGATATATCATTCCCTCTGTCCTCCATCTTCCTTGACCCTATTTATGCAATCTTCTATGCTACAACTTTGTTCTATGAAACATACTGCTTTGCTTGAGGGGGGTTATTGGAGGGATTCAGTCAATGGCAACTCAATTCAGTCCTCCACATTTGCTTTTCCTGAGTTACTTATTTAAATTTTTTATGTTTCCCCTGTTTGGGATGTTTGCAAGTTGAGTATTCTTCTCACTATTTTGTTGCTATTGTTTTGTTTTTTGTAGGAATGCCTCAAACATTTCTCTTATTGAACAGTCACATTTTTTTTTTATTAAACTAGTATTAAGGATTTTTTTGTGTACTACATCTTTACTTCCTTTTTTTTATAATACACCATACCTCTACTCAGCTACCAAAGAGACCATTTTAAAGATTTAGATCTGACCACGTCACCTTGTTGTTGTTATTTGTCCTTTGTTCTTGAAGAGAACCAATGACATCAGGAAAGTCATTTGTCTTGTGCAAAGTCACCAGCCTCAGTCTCTCCTCTAGAACCGTCTGGATAGGGTGGTTAAATATAGATCCAGATGAGTAGAGATGGTTCAGGGATGCAGTGGGGGACTTCAGCCTCTTGAAGGCAAAATATCAGTTTGTCTGAGGCAATGCCCATCTGGGAGAGGAAGACCCTTAGGGTTTCTGGTCAAAACAGAAACAATTGCTATTTATACTTTGAGCCATCAGAACCCAAACAATGACCAAATGAGGCTTGGGTTGAGATTGTTAGCCATGTCACCTACCTACTCAATGAACTCCAGTATAAGTATCAAGTATAAAAACCTCTGTTTAGCTTTTAAAGCTATTATAATCTAGTTGCTTCTTATCTTTCCAGTCTTCTTAAACTACTCTGCTCCATGGAAATGTTCCTTCACCCTTCTTTTTTTTTTTAATCCCCTGCAGAGTATCTGGCACAAAATATGTGTTCAATAAATGCTTGTTGAATGACTAGTTGACCATTCTTTACCCTTCTGCAATTTTCCATGACTGCAAAAAGTTTTGTGTAATTCAAATCATATTTCCATCATGTTTAAAGGTCTTCATCTTGACTGCCTGAAAATTTAATCATTTGTCTTTAAAATAGCCAAATTTAACCACTGTGTGTCTTAGAGTTTGAAGCATAGGGTTTTTTTCTTTCCTTAGTAAATAAATATCTGTGAATTCTCTTAATCAATACTTTGTTATCCATATTCAACTTTCTGGATAGTTTTCTTGTATTATTTTTGATAGTATGATATTTATGTTAAATTTTCTTCATCTTCTTCTTGGAGACCTACGATCTTTATATTGCCTCTGCATATCCCATCTTCAAGTTCAGCTGCTTTAGGCTGTATAGAATTTATGAATTCACTTCATGTTTTTGACCTTTGCTTTCTTTTCTTATACCATATTTTCTTCCATATTTTTGAGTTTCACATGTCAATCTTTTAGTCTACCACTCTGATCATCTAACTTCTCAAATCCAAAAATGTCAATTGTTCTTCATTGACTATTAAACAAATCAGGAACTTAGCTTGATATTCAAAGTAATACTATTTCCCTTCACACATCCTTCTTTTCCAGAGGAATCTTCTTCTCTTCTATTTCTGTGCCTATACTCACTACATTTCTTGTGCCTGGAATGTCGTTTCTTCCCCCATTTCTGTCTGGTGACACTGCTTTGAGGTCTAGCTCAGGTTCTATCTACTCCAGGAGTTGATGATTCCTCTCCATTCTTCTTTCCACAAGGTAAAAGTGATCTTTCCCTCCTCAAATTTCTCAGATCACTTTTTCTGAATCTCTGGTTTACATTTTTCATGATCTGATACATATCAAAGTTACTTGAGTACAATTCTCTCTAATTTAGATCATATGTTGCTTTAGAGGATAATCTATACATTATTTCATCTTTGCATCTCCAGCACCTACAGTAGCATCTTACATAAAGGAACTGCTTAATAAATACTTCATGAATAATTCAGTAGTTAAATACAATGAACATTTATTAGCCACTTCTTATGTGGAAGGCACCGTGCCATGATCTGGGGGTCCAAAGACACAGAGATGAATAATATAGAGTCTCTGTTCTTTTTCAACAAGCTCATGATCCAGTAGAGGGAACTACAAATGTACAAAAATATAATATAGAGTAGAGTGGAATGGACATAAAAGGGACATTATGTTATATTATTCAGAGCTGGTAGCAAGGGTATGCAAAGTAAATAGCTAGCTGTCCAGTTTTTAATAAGATCCTTTATATGTCTATATACTTTTAATGCCAGAAAACTCCATTTTCCATGGCATGCATGAAATAATTATGTGATGAATTCAACCACATCACCAAGTAGCATGTCACAATAGATAGAATGTTGGACTTAGAGCCTGAAAGCCCTGAGTTCAAATCCAGCCAATAACAATTACTTACCCTTGCAACTTTCTCACCCATAAAGCTAAGATAATAAAATCTGTACCTCACATGGTTTTTGGAAAGCTCAAATGAGGTAATGTATGTTAAGTGCTTTGAAAAATTTGAGGGGTGGCTAGGTGGCACAGTGAATAGAGCATTGGTCCTGAAGTTAGGAGGACCTGAGTTCAAATCTGGCCTCAGACACTTGACACACACTAGCTGTATGACCTTAGTCAAGTCACTTAACCCCAATTGCCCTTCCCTCTCCACTCCAAAAAGCAAAAAAAAGAAAAATTTAAAGTGAAAAAATAAATGCCAGTAATTATTATAGAGAAGACAATAAATTTCCTATGGACAGTAAAGCAGACCAAAGAGAGCTCACAGGAAAGGGGTTACTTTTGGCTTACAGAACTGGAAAACACTTCATGGAAGACGTCTTGAGCTGCGTATTACAAGAGTCTAATTATCTCTGTAAGATTCCTGGCCAAACCCTCACCGACTTGAACACATGCATTTCTGAGTAGGCCATGTATTTAAGGGTGGTGTTTCCAAAGCCATGGGCTGAAATGGAGCACCGTCACAGAACCAACAAACCTTAAAATCAGAAGAGCCTTCAGATGCCATCTAGACCAGCTAATGTTTGAACAAAAAACCCATTTTAGTATCTCCTACAAGCCATCAACCAGCCATTTCTGAAAGACCTCTAATGAAAGGTGTGCCATGTGGCTAGGCAGCCCCCTTTGCTTTTATACTGTTTCATTTGTCAGGAAGTTGATCTTTAAGTTAAGCCTATATCTATGCCCTCTGGAGTCAAGAAGGACAAGTGTGACTCTTCTCCTGCATGACAGTCTTCCACATACTTGGAAGATGGCATGCATTTTTTTCCTCTGAGTCTCTCATACTGCTTGGTTCAAGGGATAGCTACGTGAAAATGAAGGTTTTTGTATAAAAACTTGACCTTCTGGTTATAAAATTCTTCTCAGTTTTGAAAAATGGCTTCAGCTTTCTCTACACATGTGCTACTTAGTCTGATACTCTTGGTGGGCTGATGAGAAGCGATTTTCTTAGACCATATTTAGACCATGACCACTTTTACAGTCTGAAAGATAAACAATTTTATCTTTTCCAAATATCCCATGTGTTGTTGTGTATTCTCCAAGGGAGGCTGGCCATCTCCCCCACCCCAGGTTATTTACCCTGGTTTACATTCACTCATTCTGGATACCTTTACAGATGGGGAACTGAAATATCTTGTTCTGAGATTTCCAAACTTGGAATTGATACCTCATCTTTTTATGTGATTTTATAACACCTCCCAGTCTTCCCTAAGGCAGTGAGATGTGGCATAAGAAAAAGAATGGGTAGCTAAGTTTCCTTCCATAAGAATTAATTAATTAGGGACAGACAGGTAGCACAGTGAGTAAGAGCACTGGCTCCAGTGTCGGGATGACCTGGGGATCGAATCTGGGCTCAGACACTTAGCACCCACCCAGAAACACCTGGCCATGTAACCTTGAGCAAGTTACTTAACCCCAGTTGCTTAAAAAAATTAATTAATTGATCAGCATTTATTTTATCTGTCAGGTTGGGGGCAGCTAGGTGGTACATTGAATAGTGTTGGGTCTGGTGTTGGAAAGAACTGAGTTTAAATCCAGCAGAAGACACTAGACCCTGGGCAAGTCACTTCACCCTGTTTGCCTCAGTTTCCTCATCTACAAAATGGGTTGGAGAAGGAAATGGCAAACCACTCCAGTATCTTTGCCAAGAAAACCCCAAATGGGGTCATGAAGAGTCAGACATGACTGCTGCAACTCAACCACAGTAGCAGTAACAACAACATGTCAGGCATTAGAAAAGCCTGGGTAGAGTCCTTATTCTATGCCTAATTTGCCATGTGTAAAAACACATAGAAGAGTGGAAAAGCTAGAGAGGTTCTGTGATATGGAGCAGAGAATATAATAATAGCATTTATGTAGAGTTTTAAGGTTTTAAAAGCACTTTACAAACGTTATCTCATTTTCTTTCATCCTCACAATCACCCCGGGGTGGGGGTGGGGTTCCTATTATTATACCCATTAACTGAAACAGACAGAAACAGGGTCACACAGCTCAAAGTGTGGGATATGTTATGTTGTAGCTCACTAAGGATGGCTTCAATTTTCTTAGTAAAGAAGATATGCTTGTCATCTGCAGAGACAAGGATAAAGATAAAATTTGAAGCTTGAGATGAGAAGGCTCAAAAAAACCACTGTGGAAAGCATTAACCAGAGATGAATAAGAAGTTTTCCATGTAGCAATGAGGACTCAGTTAGGGTTAGATAACATTTGTAGTGGACACATCTGTCATGGTTGTTTTAGCAGTGTTGAACAGATCAAGAGCAAGAACAGAGGGGTGACTGAAATAGCAGCAGTGGCTTTTGGAGCTCTGAGTCCAGAGGTGGTAATGGGGTGAGACAACTGGTCAAAAGGAGATTACAGGAAATCCTTTGCTGACATTGAAAGCAGGACTCTGTTGCATTGCCCATATGCAGTTTTGGGTGACAGGAAAGATCAAAACACAAACTCAGAAGAAAACAACAAAGTCAAAATTGCCATATCCAAAGCCTCAAAGAAAAATATGAATTGGTTTCAGTCCTCCAAAAAAGAATTCTTGGAAGAGCTTGAAAAGGATTTGGTTTTAAAAATCAAATAAAAGAGAATGAAATGAGAGTAATGCAAGAAAATAATGAAAAAAAAGTCAACATCTTGGCAAAGGAGGCACAAAAAATACTGAAGAAAATAACATCTTAAAATCAGAATAGACCAAATGGTAAAAGAGGTGCAAAAATCCAATGAAGAGAAGAACTCCTTAAAAAGCAGAAATGATCAGATGGAAAAAGATGTTCAAAAATTCATTGAAGAAAACAACTTGTTAAAAAGTAGAATTGTTGGGGTGGCCAGGTAGCACAGCAAAGTAAGAGCACCGGCTCCAGTGTTGGGATGACCTGGGGATCGAATCGAGGCTCCAACACTTAGCACCCACCCAGAAACACCTGGCCGTGTAACCTTGAGCAAGTTACTTAACCCCAATTGCTTAGGGGTGGCCAGGTGGCTCAGCAAATAAGAGAACCAGCTCCAGTGTCGGGATGACCTGGGGATCAAATCTGGGCTCAGATACTTAGCACCACACCCAGAAATAACAGGCCGTGTAACCTTGAGCAAGTTACTTAACCCTGATTGCTTTAAAAAAAAACAGTAGAATTGTTTTGGAAAAGGAAATACAAAAGTTCACTGAAGAAAAAAAAATTTTGCAGCAAATTTCTCTCCTAAATGCCTCATTTCTCAAATATATATAGAGTACTAAGTCAAATGTATAAGAATACAAGTTATTCCCTGATTGATAAATGATCAAAGAATATGAACAGGCAGGTTTTAGAAAAAGAAATCAAAGCTATCAATAGTCATATGAAAAAATGCTTTAAATTACTATTGAAATAAAATAAATGAAAATTAAAACAGTTTGGGGCTAGTACCTCCTACCTATCAGATTGACTAATATGACAGAAAGTAAAAATCATAAATGTTGGAGGGGATGTAGGAAAATTGGAACATTAATGCACTTTTGGTCGAATTGTGAACTGACCTAACCATTTTGGAGAGCAATTTGGAGCTATGCCCAAGGGCTATAAAATCAGACATCTCCTCCGACTCAGTAGCACCACTACTGTATCCCAAAGAAATTAAAAAAAGGAAAAAAGGCCTACATATATAAAAATATTTATAGCAGCTCTTTTAGTGGTGGCAAAGAATGGGAAGTTGAATTGTTGCCCATCAATTGAGGACTGGCTGAACAAGTTGTGGCATATGATTGTGATGGAATACTACTATACTATAAGAAACGACAAGAAGAATGCTTCCAGAGAAACCTGAAAAGACTTACATGAACTGACAAAAAGTGAAGTAAGCAGAACCAGGAAAAGAGCATATACAGTAACAGCAATATTGTACAATAATCAGCTGTGAGTGACTTAGGTATTCTTAATAATTTAATGATCTAAGACAGCTCCAAAAGACTTTTGATGAAAAATGCCATCCAAATCCAGAGGAAGAACCGATAGATTCTGAATGCATATTGAAGCAAACTTTTTAAAAACTTTATTTTTCTTGGGATTTTTTTTGGGTGTGTAAGTAAGAGGTAGAAGTTTCTATAAGACAAGGGGGACACCAGGAATTCAGAAACTGTTCTATATTCAATCTAAACACAGTTCAGGGTTTTCCCACTGCTAGATCTTTGTTCACATTATTGCCTATGGCTAGAATGACCTCCTGCCTTATCCCTGCCTTTTAAAATCCCACTCATCCTTCAGTCCTTCATGAACCAGTTCTAATATACCCTCCAGGTGGCATTCCCGAATCCCTCCTAATTGGTCTCCCTGACTCAAGACTCTCCCCATTCCAGTCCATCCTCCCCATACCCATCAAATCAATGTTCTTTAAGCTCAGATATAATCACATCACTCCTTTACTCAAAAAATCAAGTGGCTTCATATTGTCTCTAGGGAAAAAATAAACTCCTTTG
>NW_027185903.1:8390589-8400209 GCF_028583685.1 Petaurus breviceps papuanus
AATCAAGTGGCTTCATATTGTCTCTAGGGAAAAAATAAACTCCTTTGCTTAATACTTTAAAAATATTTTTATTTGTTTTATTTTTAATTTATGGAATAAAACAAGCACTTCTATAACATAATATAAAAAAGATGATTGTACATGAAACTGTATATTTAGTATGTACAATTTCCTCTCCCTTTTAAATATGTGATAAAGTAATCATGTAAATTTCTTTTTATTTTTTTATTATATTATTTCCCCTTTTTTTCTTCTCTTCCCCCACTTGAGACATAGCTACCATTAGACATAAGTGTGTGTGTGTGTGTGTGTGTATGTGTGTAAAGTCATTCTATACATACTTCTATTTATCAGTTCTTTCTCTGGATGCAGTGTCTTCATATGTCTTTTGTACTTAATTTGGGTTTTTATAATAGTCAAAATGACTTATTCACTCAAAGTTTTTCTTAAAATAATATTGCTGTTACTGTATACAATGTTCTCTTGTTTCTGCTCATTTTGATCTTCATTATTTCATGCGACTCTTTTCATATTTTTCTAAGATCATTGAACTCATCATTTCTTATAGCACAGTAACATTCCATCACAATCATATACCACAACTTGTTCAGCCATTCACCAATTGATGAGCATTCCCAAAATTGCCATTTCTTTGCCCCCACAAAGAAAGTTGCTATATATATTTTTGAACATGTTTGTTTTCTCAATGGAGGGTGGGGGGAGGGAGGAAAGGATAGAATCTGCAACTCAAAGTTTTAAAAATGAATGTTAAAATTTTTTTTATATGTAACTAGGGAAAAATAAAATTCTAAACAAAATTCTTAAAAATAAATATTTTAGAACATGTAGTTTTTTTTCCTTTTCCCTTAATTATCTCTGGAAATAGACCAAGTAGTGCTATTGCTGAGTCAAAGGCTATAGGCAGTTTAATATTCCCTACACAAACTTGCCCCAACCTAGCTCTCTAGCCCCATTGTCCATAATTCCTTCTTCAGCAATCTGTGAGCCAACAAAACTTGCCTTGTCTTTGTGTTTCACATACAAAACTTCATCTCCCACCTCTATGCCTTTGCATGTCTCCCATACCTGGAATGCATTTCTACCTTTGTTTTGCTTCATCAAATACCTCTCTTTCTTCAACCCTCAGCTCAAATGCCACGTTTTCCAGGAAACCTTTTTTGATTTTCCCTCCTGTGAGTGCCCTCCCTTACAAACCACCTTGCATTTAACAATTTAACTTTTATTTGTTGTAAATATCTTTATATTTATTTTGGACATAAACTTGTTTTTGCCCCATTATACTGTAAGATTCCTGTGTGTATGTGTGTGTGTGTGTGTGTCCCCAGCACCTAGCATATGACCTAGCACATAGTAGACACTTAATTAATGTTTGTTGACTAATTGATGTTACTGCTCCATCCTATCCTGGCTAGATTATAAACTTTATAAGGGAAGATATTATCTCTTATCATTAATGCTCACCAGTAAATAATAATATCATGATATCTAATACTTACATGATATTTTAAGACTGACAGAGTTCTTTATACATCTTATCTCCTTTGATTCTCATAACTACCCTGGAAGGTATATGTGATTATCCCCATTTTACAGATGAGGAAAAATGAGGCTGAGGGAAGTTAAGTGCCTTGCCCCAGGTCACACAGTCTCTGAAGTAGGATTCGAACTCAGGTCTTCAAGACTCCAAATCCAGCCCTCTATCCACTTTGCCACCTAGGTACAAACTAATAAAGTGATCTGCACACAATAAGCATGTAATAAATTATTGTAGAGTGAATGAATGCTTTCATTAGCTAAGTTCATTTGATTCTTACACACAGTCTTTGAGACAGGCATTATTATCTCATTTTAGCAAATATATTTTTTTGGAGGGGGAAGGCAGGGCAATTGGGGTTAAGTGACTTGTCCAAGGTCACATGGCTAGTAAGTGTTAAGTGTCTGAGGTCGGATTTGAACTCAGGTCCCCCTGACTCCAGGGCCAGTGCTCTATTCACTGCGCCACCTAGCCACCTCTATTTTAGCAAATATTGAAGTGCTCTATAAATGCTAGCTAGATATTATTATTATTTTACAGATGAGGAAACAGAGACTGAGAGTTTTAGTGATTTGGCCAGATTCATACAACTAGTAAGTATCTGAAGAGAAATATAAACTCAGTTCTTTTCTACTCCAAGTTATGTGCTTAAAAAAGATGGTTAAAATAATTTTCCAAATGAGGAAAGGGAGCATTACTATAGCTTGTTGATGCTAACATTAAGAATTACCTTGAGGGGTGGCTAGGTGGCGCAGTGAATACAGCACTGGCCCTGGAGCCAGGAGAACCTGAGTTCAAATATGGCCTCAGACACTTAACACGTACTAGCCATGTGACCTTGGGCAAGTCACTTAACCCCAACTGCCCTGCCTTCCCCCCTTCCAAAAAGAAAAAAGAAAAGAATTACCTTGAGCCATTCAAGGAAAATTCTGTAGACAGAGAAAAGATCTCAGGATCTTGTTGATCATCAAAAGCTTAAAGGGAGTAGGGGAGACTAAAAAAACAATTACTCTGAAACCTGTTGGAACAAAAGACTTTGGGCCTTGGTATGAACTGGGATAATATTTCTAACCTGTGCATTCCATTACAGTTGTACGAATAGATTTCTAGTCTCATGCAAAAAGGCCTCATTATATGTGACTAGTCCATCTCATTGGGAAGGATGGTGAAGTACCTTAGGGCAGCCAAGTGGTGCAGTGCATAGAGTATGGGGTCTGCAGTAAGACTCCTCTCATTTAGTTCAAATCTGGCCTCAAACATTTACTAGCTGTGTGACCCTGGGCAAGTCACTTAACCCTATTTGCTTTAGTTTCCTCATCTATAAAATGATCTGGAGAAGGAAATGGCAAACCACTCCAGTATCTTTGCCAAGAAAAACCCAAATGGGGTCACAAAGAGTCAGACATGACTGAAAAATGACTGAACTTTTAAAGGTAAGGTACAGACTAATGATCCACATAGACTCCGAAGGACGTATCTGCTAAAGGTAATATCTACAAAAGGACAGACAATGAAATGACATTGAAGCAATAGCCATCTTTTGGCATTTTTTAAAAATGAAAAGCATTATTACCTCAAAGACAGTTATGACCAAACAACTGTCTTTGGTGAGAGGGCTAAAAAGGGTAAAAGATGAAGTTTGTTTCATCCCTAATGACAGGATATATGCCAGTGAATTTGACCTAATTGATCTTTTGAAGAGTGGATTTTGGGCTTAGGAAGGAGCTCTGTGGCAGAAATGCATAGCTGGCTATTTTTCCAATCTCTTCAGGAAAGATGAATTGAGAATAAAATCCCGTAGTTTTCTTCATTATCAAATGTCCCTGGTAATCACTCAAGATGTTTCAATTTCTTCTTTTGGCCCTAGATTTTATGAAAAAAAATTTTCTGTATGATTTTATGTTATGATATATTTTAGTCATTTTCCTTGTATGAACCTCCTTCCCATGGTGTCACATGATAGTCAGTTCGGGACAGTAAGTGAAGAAGTTTCCAGGTCAGAAAACTTCAATGTCTAATATCAATACCTATTGACTGGATAACAAATTAAACTGTCATTTCTACAAACAATAGCAAATGTTCTTGGAAGATTATTATTGTGCCTCTCATTGACATAAAAAAAATGAGATTGTTTGATGGATCAAAAATACTCATGGTGTGTATATGCCATACAGCCATTTTCACATAATTTCTACTTTTAGAGATCTGCAGGAGTGTTATAACAATTAGCCAACAAAAAGCAGGGTAGAAACTTTGAATGTTTGGTTTGTGGAGGGGGCCAATTGTTGCAATTGTCTACATGTGAGAAATTTGGTACCAATTTTATGTTTTTTCCATTAGTGAGATCCTCATAATCACCAAAATATGTGGTTAAAATTATTTGTCTTATTTTTTAGCTTGGAAATTAAACTCAATGCTGGAAAAGGCAAAATTTGTCCTTTCTTAATATGCAATGTATGAAACTTTGCTAGAATCATCTTGAAATTACTCCAGGACTTAGCAAAATGATCTCAGAAACCTGGGAGGAGGAGAAAATTTATCTATATTTGAAATGCATCAGAGAGTAACTTTAGCTTACCTTGATGTATAATGACCTTGAAGGACTCAACCAGGACCCATTTCAGTTAATTGAGCTTCCAGATTGATGGAATTCCATTTGTTGGTCAATTCAATAGTGAATGTTAAATTTCCCCCATATTGGGTGCAGTCTTTTGGTCTTAAAGCCTTTTGAAGCCTTCTTTACCAAGTGAAGGCATTTCCTGAGTCATACAACTGCTTTTCTCTATTTTGAATTTCAGATGGAAAGGGAAAAAAATAAACCTTTCCATTAGATGGTTTTGTAAATATGAATATACTTTTTTTTAATGTGCAGCACTTGTTGTTTTCCTTGTGTCTGGCTTTACATGAAACATGTTTAATTGATGAGTGATTTACAATAATTTTTAAAACTGTGTAAACAGATTAATTCAAGCAAGGTTTAAATTTTATAAGTTATAGGGATTATTGGATTTGGAATATGAGGACTTGAATTCAAACTCCAGCTCTGCTACTGATTAGCGATGTGATGTTGGCAAATAAATTGATTTCTCTGAACCTCAGTTTTTTAATTTATAAGATGATTATAATGATATCCATATTATCTACTATCAAGGACTTTTAGGGATGACATGAGATATGTACATATAATGGGGGACTGGTCAATAGATGCAATGATGGTCAATAGTCCTTGGAGTATGTACAATCCACTTTGCAATTGACCCACACGGATATTTGGGGAGAAGTCTGTTTGTGAGCATGGTGATAGAGAACCTTATCAATTTAGAGCATGCACAGGTCTTATGTGACTATTTCTTTTTTTTTTTTTAAAGCAATGGGGGTTAAGTAACTTGCTCAAGGTTACGTGGCCAGTTATTTCTGGGTGTGGTGCTGAGTATCTGAGCCCAGATTTGATCCAGGTCATCCCGACACTGGAGCCGGTGCTCCTACTCACTGAGCCACCTGGCCGCCCCTAAGCAATTGGGGTTAAGTAACTTGCTCAAGGTTACACGGCCAGGTGTTTCTGGGTGGGTGCTAAGTGTCTGAGCCTGGATTTGATCCCCAGGTTATCCCAACACTGGAGCCGGTGCTCTTACTCGCTGAACCACCTGGCCGCCCCTTATGTGACTATTTCTTGTCCGCTATGCGGTGAATAAAGGTCTTTTAATTGATTACAGGACTTAGTTTATCTATAAAAGCCCAAGTCTCTTTCTTTCCTCAGTGGTAAGCAAAGCAAGAAGCACCTTTGGGTAAAGGAGATAGCATCACTGCACTACTTTCCCTGTGCAGACTTCCACGAGACCCCAGAGTTGCTATTTCTTCTGTCTGTTTTTTTGTCTCTTCTTTTCTTCTTTTTACTGAATGATTATTAGAGATATGAATGACCAGGCTACAATCTTGTGAATCGCCAGAAGTCCATTGTCAAAGATCAGGAAGGAGACAGGAAGGAGAAATTACCTGCTTAATCCAGTCCAACAGTAGATTGAACTAGCAGCTGAAGCCCTCTGTATCCTTTAAGTAAGAGAGTGACTCATCCATAGGCTATCCCATGCTCATCTGTGAACTTGTTGGGAGGAATGTTTGTAATAGTAACGTTAAGTTTGACTTTTCCCAGCAGCCAAGGTCGTATCAGGGAGAATGTACCCTGATTTGGGGAAATGTCATTGTACTTCAAACCTTTCTATTCCATTTCAGGAAATAGCCCTTTATAAAACTAATTTTATTAATTTTTCATTGATGATACTGAAAATATCAATATCAGTTGGTTAAATGATATTGTAGAAATACTGACTGGCCCTAGAAAATTATGGTGGAGCACAATCATTGGTAATTGATATGAGGGGAATGCATCAGCATGGGGGCTCAAGCTGCTAGAAATAGAATAAACCCACTGCCCCCTAGAGACCCGAGGGCAATATGTAGGTAGCCATGCTCTGAAACCCTAGTTTCTGAGCCTCCCAACCTTGTGTGGGTTGGGAGAGTTGGTCCAGGGCTTGGGCTACATATATAAAAGTTTTCTAAATCATAAAATGATATATTCCATTTTATTTCACATTTTTAAAAATTAAGTGTCCCTATGTGTTTATAGAATTATTCTAGATGCTAGGAAAAATAGAGTCCAAGACACAGTTCAGGTCATTCTGGAATTTATAACCTAATGAAAGAATAAGGTATAAACACAGTCAATTATGCAATGTAATGTTACCTAACAAATGCATTAAAGAGTTACCAAAAAAGTGCTTTGTGGTATCCAAAGGGAAAATTATTACCAATGGTGGGAATTGGGGAAAATTTTATGGAGGAAGTAAAATTTGAATTGGTCTTTAAAGAATGGCTAGGAATCCATTTGGTAGAGAGTGGGAAGGAAGATATTCTGGGGACAGGGAGCAGTATTACCAAAAGCACAGAGATAGAAATGCATAGGGATTATTTAAAGGATAGAAAGTAATCCTATTTGGTTGGAGGATAGAAATTTGGATGGAGGAGAGAAATATAAGGAGAGGTTGAAAAGACTGAGTAGTATTAGATTATGGATGGCTTTGAATGCCAAGAAAATGGGTAAAATTCAGGAAGAATTTTAGCAGTTCTTTTGTTACACATTAATCTGGTAATAGTATGAGGTATTGATTAGTGTCATGAGGGTGGTAAAACAGTGTATTCAGTAAGACATTTTGGGAGGTTATTTGACTGCCTAGTTGAGTGCTAATGATGACCTGTACTAGGATGATGGCAGTGGAAATAGAAATAGCGGGGTGGGAATTTGTTTGTGAGATACTACAGAGGTAAGAACTGAGAATTCTTGGCAATTTTTTGGATGTGAGAAATGAGGGAGAAGGAAGAGTCCTTAAGATAACCCCAATATTCCAAACATATTGCCCTACATAGAAACAGTGAAATCAGAAGGAGGAACTATTTTAAGAGAAAAGATATAAACTTAGTTTTGGGATATATTGAGTTTGAGTGAAATATTCAGATAGAGATATCCTGTCAGCACAGACCTACAGCTTAGAAAAGAGGCCAAGGATGGAGATATAGAAACTGGAATCATCATAGAGTTTGTAATTGAAGCCATAAGAGTGAATGAGAACTACCAGAGATGTAGATTGAGAAAACAGTGAAGTACAAAATCTTAAGGAATACCATAATAAGAGATATGACAATTTTGAGTAGCAAGCAAAGGAAGCAGGAAGAAAATCAGGAGAATGAAGTATCATGGAAGTCAAGGGAGTAAAGAGTGAATGGGGATGGTTGAGTGTCAGAAATGCAGAAAGGTCAAAGGGGATGAGAGTGACCAAAAAAAAGTTTATTAGATTTGGGAATGAGATCCTTACTGACTTTCGAGAGTGTAATTTGAGAGCATGATCCCTAAGATGGTCAGAGACAGACCTGAAAGAACCATGTGCACCAAAATATTCATAGCAACACTTTTTTTTTTGGTAGGACCAAAGAATTGGAAACAAAGTGGATGCCCTTCTACTGGGAAATGGCTAAACAAATGATGGTAGCTGAAGTAATCAAATATTACTGTATCATAAGAAATGGTGAATGTGAATAGTTTTAAAAAGCATGGGAAGACATACGAACTGATATAAAAAGAAGTAATTAGAACAAGGAAAACAGCATATGCAATTTTTAAATAGTTTAAATGGAAAGAACAACAAAAATGAAATTGAGTGCTATATAATTAAATCTGGCTCTGCAGAACAAAGAAGGAAAAAATATTTGCCTCCCTTCTTTGTAGAGATAGCATTATCATGGGCATGTAAAGTTTCCATTGATGTGTTGGTTAGTTTTGCTGAACTTTTTCTTTCTTAAAAACAAGAAATTAACTAATGAAAGATTATAGGGTAATGGGCCAGGGGACATAATAAATATAAGTATTAAGGGAAGACTTTTTATGATAGAGGAAAACTATATTTTTGTAGACAGAAGGGAAGGAAGGAAAGGAATGAGAGAGATTAAAGATTCGTGGGAGAGAAGAGAGACTAGAACCAAGTTCCTGAAGAATGGATTAAGGGAGTGACTTAAAGTAATGATTTGGTAAGAAATAAGATTCCTCATCTATAGGTATGTGTTGGGAGCCAAAGAGCCTGATCTAGGACTGAGACCTTGATAATAGTGTACTTTTAATATCAAAGACCTCTAGCTCCTGAGTTCTTTTGATATGAGTTACACCTAAAAGGATGTTGTTTGGGCTCTGCCCCAAGACTTTAGTTGTTCAAAACCAAAAAAATATTTGAATTCTTGTGTGGTCAGTTACTATGCAGATGTACTTGATGATGCAGCTTTGGCTTCTGGCCAGCTCTGGAGAGTATCTTTTGTAATGTGACTGCATATGAAAGCAGTTAACTGACTTTTCCTAAGACTTTCTGGGGGTGGCCAGGTAGCACAGTGAGTAAGAGCACAGGCTCCAGTGTTGAGAAGACCTGGAGATCGAATCCTGGGCTCACACACTTAGCACCCACCCAGAAACACCTGGCCATGTAACCTTGAGCAAGTTACTTAACCCCAATTGCTTAAAAAAAAAAGACTTTCTGGCACCTAGAGAACAAAAGCCTTACAGCCATGCTACTTCCAGGATATACCAGACTAAGATAAGAATACTTGAGTCCCCTTCCTTTGTCTCATTGCTCTATAAAAACCTTGTCCTAAGAATCAATAATGGGAGTTCATCGTTCTTCCTTGAACTACCCCCATGGCCTGGTCATTTCTTATTCATGTATCCGAATCATGCTAAGTGCTGGACACATGGCAGGTATGTATTGGGAAAGATGGATAGATTAAGAGATATTAATCAGGAGTTTTGAGGAATGAAGAAAAAGAGCTGAGATAGCTTGTATTGGAGGCCCCAAATATTCTCAGCAAAATGAGAAGTTTGATTGTCTCTTGTAAGTATGAAGTATGACAGAATGGTGGAGGGCTCAAGGGGAAAAAGAAACATTTAGGACTCTCATTTTTGGGAGTGAGATATAAAATGTTAGCTACTATTATACTATGTTAAACAGAGAAGCATTTTGAAGAATAGGAAAAAAAAATCAGTCAGTTAATAAGTATTTATATTTTCCTACTGTTTGCTAGGAACTGAGGTAGGAACCAAGGTTACAAAGACAAAAATGATATAATCCATTCCTTTGTAGAGCTTTCATTCTTTCAGGGGAGACAACATGTACACATATATATGTATATAAAATATGTAAAAATAAATACAAATTAATAATGATTGTGATGGAATTCTACTATACTATGAAACATGATGAATTCAGTGATTTTAGAAAATCATGGAGAGACTTGCATGAAATAATGAAGAGCAAAATGTGCAGAATCAAGAGAACATTGTGTACAGAAATAGCAATATTATTTTAAGATAACTTTGAGCAAATCAGTTATTTTGTCTATTATAACTACCCAAATTAGCTACAATGGACATATGAAGAAAGATGCTATCTGTATCCAAAGAACTGATAAATAGAAGTAGGTATAGAATAATTTTATATATATATATGTGTATATATATGTATATACATACATA
>NW_027185903.1:8400609-8403946 GCF_028583685.1 Petaurus breviceps papuanus
AAAGCCCAAGTCTCTTTCTTTCCTCAGTGGTAAGCAAAGCAAGAAGCACCTTTGGGTAAAGGAGATAGCATCACTGCACTACTTTCCCTGTGCAGACTTCCACGAGACCCCAGAGTTGCTATTTCTTCTGTCTGTTTTTTTGTCTCTTCTTTTCTTCTTTTTACTGAATGATTATTAGAGATATGAATGACCAGGCTACAATCTTGTGAATCGCCAGAAGTCCATTGTCAAAGATCAGGAAGGAGACAGGAAGGAGAAATTACCTGCTTAATCCAGTCCAACAGTAGATTGAACTAGCAGCTGAAGCCCTCTGTATCCTTTAAGTAAGAGAGTGACTCATCCATAGGCTATCCCATGCTCATCTGTGAACTTGTTGGGAGGAATGTTTGTAATAGTAACGTTAAGTTTGACTTTTCCCAGCAGCCAAGGTCGTATCAGGGAGAATGTACCCTGATTTGGGGAAATGTCATTGTACTTCAAACCTTTCTATTCCATTTCAGGAAATAGCCCTTTATAAAACTAATTTTATTAATTTTTCATTGATGATACTGAAAATATCAATATCAGTTGGTTAAATGATATTGTAGAAATACTGACTGGCCCTAGAAAATTATGGTGGAGCACAATCATTGGTAATTGATATGAGGGGAATGCATCAGCATGGGGGCTCAAGCTGCTAGAAATAGAATAAACCCACTGCCCCCTAGAGACCCGAGGGCAATATGTAGGTAGCCATGCTCTGAAACCCTAGTTTCTGAGCCTCCCAACCTTGTGTGGGTTGGGAGAGTTGGTCCAGGGCTTGGGCTACATATATAAAAGTTTTCTAAATCATAAAATGATATATTCCATTTTATTTCACATTTTTAAAAATTAAGTGTCCCTATGTGTTTATAGAATTATTCTAGATGCTAGGAAAAATAGAGTCCAAGACACAGTTCAGGTCATTCTGGAATTTATAACCTAATGAAAGAATAAGGTATAAACACAGTCAATTATGCAATGTAATGTTACCTAACAAATGCATTAAAGAGTTACCAAAAAAGTGCTTTGTGGTATCCAAAGGGAAAATTATTACCAATGGTGGGAATTGGGGAAAATTTTATGGAGGAAGTAAAATTTGAATTGGTCTTTAAAGAATGGCTAGGAATCCGTTTGGTAGAGAGTGGGAAGGAAGATATTCTGGGGACAGGGAGCAGTATTACCAAAAGCACAGAGATAGAAATGCTTAGGGATTATTTAAAGGATAGAAAGTAATCCTATTTGGTTGGAGGATAGAAATTTGGATGGAGGAGAGAAATATAAGGAGAGGTTGAAAAGACTGAGTAGTATTAGATTATGGATGGCTTTGAATGCCAAGAAAATGGGTAAAATTCAGGAAGAATTTTAGCAGTTCTTTTGTTACACATTAATCTGGTAATAGTATGAGGTATTGATTAGTGTCATGAGGGTGGTAAAACAGTGTATTCAGTAAGACATTTTGGGAGGTTATTTGACTGCCTAGTTGAGTGCTAATGATGACCTGTACTAGGATGATGGCAGTGGAAATAGAAATAACGGGGTGGGAATTTGTTTGTGAGATACTACAGAGGTAAGAACTGAGAATTCTTGGCAATTTTTTGGATGTGAGAAATGAGGGAGAAGGAAGAGTCCTTAAGATAACCCCAATATTCCAAACATATTGCCCTACATAGAAACAGTGAAATCAGAAGGAGGAACTATTTTAAGAGAAAAGATATAAACTTAGTTTTGGGATATATTGAGTTTGAGTGAAATATTCAGATAGAGATATCCTGTCAGCACAGACCTACAGCTTAGGAAAGAGGCCAAGGATGGAGATATAGAAACTGGAATCATCATAGTTTGTAGTTGAAGCCATAAGAGTGAATGAGAACTACCAGAGATGTAGATTGAGAAAACAGTGAAGTACAAAATCTTAAGGAATACCATAATAAGAGATATGACAATTTTGAGTAGCAAGCAAAGGAAGCAGGAAGAAAATCAGGAGAATGAAGTATCATGGAAGTCAAGGGAGTAAAGAGTGAATGGGGATGGTTGAGTGTCAGAAATGCAGAAAGGTCAAAGGGGATGAGAGTGACCAAAAAAAAGTTTATTAGATTTGGGAATGAGATCCTTACTGACTTTCGAGAGTGTAATTTGAGAGCATGATCCCTAAGATGGTCAGAGACAGACCTGAAAGAACCATGTGCACCAAAATATTTATAGCAACACTTTTTTTTTGGTAGGACCAAAGAATTGGAAACAAAGTGGATGCCCTTCTACTGGGAAATGGCTAAACAAATGATGGTAGCTGAAGTAATCAAATATTACTGTATCATAAGAAATGGTGAATGTGAATAGTTTTAAAAAGCATGGGAAGACATACGAACTGATATAAAAAGAAGTAATTAGAACAAGGAAAACAGCATATGCAATTTTTAAATAGTTTAAATGGAAAGAACAACAAAAATGAAATTGAGTGCTATATAATTAAATCTGGCTCTGCAGAACAAAGAAGGAAAAAATATTTGCCTCCCTTCTTTGTAGAGATAGCATTATCATGGGCATGTAAAGTTTCCATTGATGTGTTGGTTAGTTTTGCTGAACTTTTTCTTTCTTAAAAACAAGAAATTAACTAATGAAAGATTATAGGGTAATGGGCCATGGGACATAATAAATATAGGTATTAAGGGAAGACTTTTTATGATAGAGGAAAACTATATTTTTGTAGACAGAAGGGAAGGAAGGAAAGGAATGAGAGAGATTAAAGATTCGTGGGAGAGAAGAGAGACTAGAACCAAGTTCCTGAAGAATGGATTAAGGGAGTGACTTAAAGTAATGATTTGGTAAGAAATAAGATTCCTCATCTATAGGTATGTGTTGGGAGCCAAAGAGCCTGATCTAGGACTGAGACCTTGATAATAGTGTACTTTTAATATCAAAGACCTCTAGCTCCTGAGTTCTTTTGATATGAGTTACACCTAAAAGGATGTTGTTTGGGCTCTGCCCCAAGACTTTAGTTGTTCAAAACCAAAAAAATATTTGAATTCTTGTGTGGTCAGTTACTATGCAGATGTACTTGATGATGCAGCTTTGGCTTCTGGCCAGCTCTGGAGAGTATCTTTTGTAATGTGACTGCATATGAAAGCAGTTAACTGACTTTTCCTAAGACTTTCTGGGGGTGGCCAGGTAGCACAGTGAGTAAGAGCACAGGCTCCAGTGTTGAGAAGACCTGGAGATCGAATCCTGGGCTCACACACTTAGCACCCACCCAGAAACACCTGGCCATGTAACCTTGAGCAAGTTACTTAACCCCAATTGCTTAAAAAAAAAAAGACTT
>NW_027185903.1:8404046-8408371 GCF_028583685.1 Petaurus breviceps papuanus
AATGGGAGTTCATCGTTCTTCCTTGAACTACCCCCATGGCCTGGTCATTTCTTATTCATGTATCCGAATCATGCTAAGTGCTGGACACATGGCAGGTATGTATTGGGAAAGATGGATAGATTAAGAGATATTAATCAGGAGTTTTGAGGAATGAAGAAAAAGAGCTGAGATAGCTTGTATTGGAGGCCCCAAATATTCTCAGCAAAATGAGAAGTTTGATTGTCTCTTGTAAGTATGAAGTATGACAGAATGGTGGAGGGCTCAAGGGGAAAAAGAAACATTTAGGACTCTCATTTTTGGGAGTGAGATATAAAATGTTAGCTACTATTATACTATGTTAAACAGAGAAGCATTTTGAAGAATAGGAAAAAAAAATCAGTCAGTTAATAAGTATTTATATTTTCCTACTGTTTGCTAGGAACTGAGGTAGGAACCAAGGTTACAAAGACAAAAATGATATAATCCATTCCTTTGTAGAGCTTTCATTCTTTCAGGGGAGACAACATGTACACTTATATATGTATATAAAATATGTAAAAATAAATACAAATTAATAATGATTGTGATGGAATTCTACTATACTATGAAACATGATGAATTCAGTGATTTTAGAAAATCATGGAGAGACTTGCATGAAATAATGAAGAGCAAAATGTGCAGAATCAAGAGAACATTGTGTACAGAAATAGCAATATTATTTTAAGATAACTTTGAGCAAATCAGTTATTTTGTCTATTATAACTACCCAAATTAGCTACAATGGACATATGAAGAAAGATGCTATCTGTATCCAAAGAACTGATAAATAGAAGTAGGTATAGAATAATTTTATATATATATATGTGTATATATATGTATATACATACATATATATATATATATATATATATATATATATATATAAACTATTTTTGTCCAATGATAGCCATCTTTAGGGTGGGGATGAAGAGGAAAGAAAAAAAGAAAAAATTTACATAATAATTTTGATATAGATTTGAAAGGAATAGCAAGTTGTGTATAGTAGACTTGCAGTTTCATATAAAATTGTCTTTTTTACTGTACTATGTTATGGAAATGCTTTAGTCCATAAATTAAAAATAAATTAATAATTAAATCAATAATTAAAAAACAATATAAATATTAATTTATATGTTATAATAAATTATATAATAAAGATGAAATAAATTTTAAAATAAAATTAATTGAAAATTCAATTAAACAATAATATGAGGGGTACACTAGAAGCTGGTAGGGGGAAGGGAGGAAGGGGATTCAGAAAACGTTTCATATATAAGGCTGTATTGCAGTTGAATCCTGAAGAAAATTAGAGATTTTAAGTATTGAAGACAAAGAGTGAGTCCTTTTCAGGAACAGAGGACAGTTTATGCAAAGACATTGGGATGGAAGACGGAAAGCTATGTGCAAAGAACATCTCAAAGGCCAGTTTGGACCATGGAGTCTGTGGAGGGGCCTGTATGTAATGTATAATAAGGATGCAAACACAGATTGAAATCAGTTTGTAAATGGCATAAGTACCAAAAAAGAGTAGTTTGTATTTGATTCTAGAGGTAATAGGGAACCACTGGAGTGTATTGACTAGTTTGTGTGTGTGTGTGTGTGTATGTGTGTGTGTGTGTGTGTGTGTATGTGATAGTCAGACCTGTGTTTCAGGGAATATCTCTTTGTTGACTGTGTAAAGGATGGCTTGGAAAGACTCATGGCAGAAAAGCCAATTAGGAGGCTAAATTACTGAATAAGGATTGACCAGTGGCTGGGTGATTGTTGTTTTCATGTAATTACTAGGCTCTGACTAATTCTGTCCAAAGCAAAAAGTATATGTGTGTTAGATGTATTGGAGGTAGGAAAGTGAAATCCTAGACATCACTGATGTCCCACATGATACAATTTGGCAAGGAGTAGGATCTTGATAAGGTTGGCACATTTTCCTCTCAAGGTACAGGAGAATCTCTAACAATAGTAGCAGCAGTATAGTGGGACCCAGGGTTATCTTTTTTTTTTTAATTTAATTTTCAGTTTAAAATTCTATCTCCCCCTTTATTCCACTCTGTTTGATATTTCTAGAGGGCACAGGAAATGGAATGGGTGAATGGATGACTTCTATAGCTAAAAAATAATAAAAAGGAACTTTATGAAATATCTACCATATGCAGAGCCCTATGCTAGGTGTTGGAAAAGATACAAAGTTAAGAAAAAACATGGTGCCTTCCTTCAAGGAACTTATTGTGTGGTATGATGATCAGACTCTAACAATGATAGCTATAATATAGACTATTACATGATAAGTGGATTAGTTACAAAAGGAAGTGCTATGTGAGAAATGTGAGAACTGAGGTCATCACCAATGTGGGAAGGGGGCAGAGTAAGGTACTGAAGGTTGTTAGGCAAGACGTCCTAGAAAAGGTGAATTATGTTCATAGCAGATTCTAGGTCACTTGAAAAAAAAAAGAAAAGAAGGATGTGGTCTCAATTTAGATAAGTGAACATACCCCCATCCTTTGGGTGGTAACACAAGGAATAACTGCCTAGGTTATTGATCTCTAAGAAAGGCATTAAATGTACTTCATGGGTGGTCACCAAATGTAAGGGTCATGAAATTGATGGATACTTTTTGGTTATTAGAAGACAGAGAAGTAAATGGATGGATGGATGGATGGATGGATGGATGGATGGATGGATGAATGAGCTTGTGGTCTTCTGATGGGTCTAAGTCAATTACTACCAGTCAGAGATCCTGTACTAACCCATCATAGAGAGATCCTATAAAGACAGAATGGGGATGAGGTGAGGGCAGAGAGAAGGGCAGATGCTCTTCATACTCCTAACTCTCAAGGATGGTTTTGCAAAGCCATTTTTTTTTCTATGTAATCACTGTGGTTTCAATTTTTTTTTCCATTTTAAATGGTTATGTTGAGTTACAATACGAACTATTTACTCATCTGAGTTTTCTAGCAGAGTTGGCTGTACTTTGGGAAGAGAGATCTGGTTCTCATGTGTGGCATGGAAACTAGTTCAGTTTGGGAAGTACTTTACACATCTGGATAAAAAGAGCTTTGCATATGGGATGGATTTGGTTATAAATGCACTGGATTTAGTGAATGAAAAATGCTACTGAGCCACCATCAGTAACTCAAGTCCTTTGAGTTGGTTCCCTAGTGGGACTGGTGAGTTATCACAAAGTCATGCACAACTCTCTGGCCTAGTCTCCTTTGTGACAATAGCATTTACAAGTCATCTGTCTAGGTAACAGATGATGATGATGATGATGATGATGATGATGATTATGATTCACGTTTCTTTAGTGAGACATAGTTCACAGAGAGCAGACCTCAGAGCCAAGAACTGAGTTCAAATCTTGCCTTTGACTCAAACTGGCTGTGTAGTTTTGGGCCACACTTAACCTCTTAGTGCTCAGCCAACTCTCCAAGAATGTAAATTGCAGAACAGTTGCTGGATGGGCATAGAAGGAGTTTCCTCACTGAGAGTTGCCCACACCAGTGAAATAACAGGATTAGACAATAACAGTAACAATAGTAATAGTGACATAGGTGTTTTCTAAGAGTTTTCCCCAGAACACTGTTGAGATTGACATTATAAATAAAATGTTATCTCCATTGTGCTGATAAGAAAACTAAGACCCACAGAGGTTATGATTTGCTCATGTTTCCTGTGCCGAGACAACTGACCCATAAGAAGATCTAACCTAGAGATGGGTACTATACAATTTGTGACCCGTGCCAGTTTGTAGAGTTTGGATGGATGAGAACATGGCTGCTTCTTCTAAAAAAGACTTAATAATAATGGTGCTAGCTCAGAAGGGTATGAGGAATGAGTCACAAGAGATGATGTTATTGGTTTTGGGGGATGACCACAGCCCTTTCTCCTCTAGCTCTCAATCTTTCTTGAAATTGCAGAACTTGGGGCAGCTATGGGGTGCAGTGTGAATAGAGCACCGGCCCTGGAGTCAGGAGGATCTGAATTCAAATCTGGTCTCAGACACTTGACACTTAACTAACTGTGTGACCTTGGGCAAGTGTAAGGGTTATGGGATTTAAAGATCTTCCATGCCCCGTTGGACTTGCTGACGTAGCAGGAAGGGGCGGAGCAAGAGGAAGCGGAAGCCAAGCTAGCGTTCCTTCGGTGGCTGGCGGTGGTGGTGACGGCGGCAGCAGCAGAGGCAGTGGCAGCGCGAAGCCCTTTTTTGAGTTAGAACTGCTAAGGACTTTCTGCTAAGGACTCCTGCTGAGGACTGCCAGGGGCCGGAGCTGCTGGGAGTGCGCTTCCAGGACGCTGGGTGGTTGCTGTGC
>NW_027185903.1:8408381-8417408 GCF_028583685.1 Petaurus breviceps papuanus
TATCTTAATAAATTTTCTAGTTTATTTCCTCATATGGCAAACATGACGTATTTTCTAATGGATAATTATATCAGCATATTTGTAATCTCTATAGGCATTGTGAATATGGCATTGCTGATACAGCAAGTCACCTTGCCTTCCCCCCCTCCAAAAACAAAAGAATTGCAGAACTCTAGAGCTGGAAGGGACCCCAGCAGCTATCTAATCAAATCAATACTGGAAAAATAACCCCCAAAACTATGCATCTATCAGTGGTCATCCAGCCTTTTCTCCAAGACCTCTAATGATGAGAAAATTGCTACCTCTTAAAACAGTCCACCTTGGGATGGCTCTGATTATAAACAGGTTTCCCTTTACATCCAGCTCTGAATTTTTTTCTTTTCAACTACTCTATTTTGTTTCTATTCTGCCCTTAGGGTTCAAATAGAACAAATATAATCCATCTTTCACAATCATTTGGGTACCTGAAGGCAGCTGTCCTGTCATGTCTTGGGAAGTTCTCTATATTTCCTCCACTTAACCAGCTCTTTTCCTATTCTTTCTTTTTCTTCTTCCTTCTCTTTCCTTTCTCTTTCATTCCCTTCTCACCCTCTCTCTATTCTACTCCTTTCTATCTCTTCTGATTAGTGACTTATTAGAAGCAATGCCCTTCTCAGTTATAATGAGGTGTGGAGATGGTTTTTCCTTTTAGGGAGGTACGTGCCCTGTTGAAAGGGTCTAAGGAGCAAAAAATTGTTTAGTTGATTGAAAAAATCTATCAAGTGAATTATTTTTCATTCATTAATCTTCTCATACCTAAAATGAACTTTGGATTTTACAGAATTAGCTCTTCCTTATACTATCACCAGGCCTAGAGAATACCAAATGAGTTGCTCAATTTGCATTGAAAATTTGAATATACCAATTCCCATATGTGTTTACATGAGTGTGTGCTAAATATACATTCTCATCACTGTTCTATGTAGATTTATTATGCAGATTTTCTTTCTTTCTCTGTCTTTCTCCCTTTCTCTTTCCTTCCTTCCCCCTCCCTCCTTCTCTCTCATACACACACACACATTCACACAAACTCACACACATGTTGTACTGGGAAGGGCCCTGAATTCTATGTCAGAATTTCACATCAGAAGGCCTGAGTTCTATTGTAATCCTATCTCTGTCTCTTAACTAGTTTATATTGGGCCAGTCACTTAATCTCATTCCCTAATCTATAAAATGGGGATAATAATTCTTGTATTACCTGTTTCCTAGGGTGATTGTGAGAATCCAACTAGCATCACGGGTGGGGACCTATGGCCTCGAGGCCACATGTGGCCCTTCTAGGTCCTCAAGTGACTGAATCCAAACTTCACAGAACAAATCCCCTTAATAAAAAGATTTTTTCTATAAAACCTGGACTCAGTCAAAAGTCCTGCACCCAAGGACCTAGAAGGCCACAAGTTATCCATCTCTGCACTAGGTAGTATAAGCAAAGCATTTTGAAACCATCAAGTGCTAAGACATGAACTGTTTTTATCTTTTTATTTTTGGAGGGGGGGAAGGCAGGGCAATTGGGGTTAAGTGACTTGCCCAAGGTCACACAGCTAATAAGTGTTAAGTGTCTAAGGTCAGATTTGAACTCAGGTCCTCCTGACTCCATGACCAGTGATCTATTCACTGAGCCACCTAGCTGCCCCCAGTAGGTGGATAGTAATTAGTAATAAGAAATACTCTTTCAGGATATGGCAAATAGAAACTAAGCTTTGATTTTAATTTCAATAGTTCAATATAGCCATTATTGAGATCTAAGAAAATGAATTTGTCTTTTAATGTATTTTATTATAATTACTATTGTTATATTTATCTAGCATTTATAATTTTCAAAGCACTTTTACATGCTATTTTGATAGCTACTACAACCCTGCTTCCAGTCTTTTCCTGTTCTAATCCATCCCCTATCCAGAGGTCACATTCATCTCCTTCCAAAGGCTGGTTCTGGCCATGTTACTGACTTCTCTGCTCAGAAAACTTCAGTGGTTCTTTACAGCCTCTAAAATAAAATACAAAGTCCTTAGCTTGGCATTAAAGGTATTATATATGTACATATATACATTATATACGTATGAATGAAATCTATGCAGTTATTTCTTGTTTTTACATCACTTTGTTTTGCCCCTACACAGAAACACATCACTTGTAACAAGGAATAAAAAAAAAAGAAGGAAAACAAGTTTGGATAACTAACCAATACACTGATCCAGTCTGACATAGAAAATAGAGGGAAGTCTTTTTTCTCATTTCTTTTCTAAGACTAAGCTGGGTCATTAAATTACATAGCATTCTGTTTGGTTTGATGTTCTTCTTCCTATTTACATCTTTGTAGTCATTCTCTATACAGCCCAATTTGTGCGTACAGAGAGAGAGAGAGAGAGAGAGAGAGAGAGAGAGAGAGAGAGAGAATCTTATAAGCACATCATTACAATCCAAGCTAATTAATGGGTCTCACAGGTTCCTTTCTCTCTCCCCTCTGCAACTCACCATTGTCTCCTCCTTTATAGCAAACATTTACTCAAAATGCAATAAAAATTAGCTTATCTTTTTTTTTCTTAGAAACAAAACACATTATAAAAACACAGACAGCAAATAAATACAGTTTAAATCTAGCAGGAAACTCCCCAAGGTAAAGTCACGAGGTCGCAGTATAGTGAGAATGGGCAAGATAGGGAAACAGCCAAATTCTACAAAGGCAGATCCTTTGTGAAGCAGGTTAGAGAGCCAAACAATACTCCAACTGCTCATGATTATATTCAGTTCAAGTAGTAATGCTTTTCCCTCTCCTTGTAGTCATCTCACTGCCAGTGACTGTCTTTATATCTGTACTATATCTTTATATCTGTACTTTATATCTGTACTCCCACCCCCAGGACCAGGAAAATTGACAGACTTCCTCTAGTCTTGTATGTCTTCCACTGTAAATTAGACTTCAGTCCGTCTTTCAAGTTAGGAAACTTTCTTTGCTCAACTCCTTTGCTGATAAGGGGTCATGTGTATATTGTTTTACTGGTTTTGTTTATTCCACTGTTTAGTCTAGCACTAAAAAGTTTTTGCTATTTCCCTACATTTTTAGGATTATTTATTGTTTCCCTTTATATACTCTGTATTTCAGTATACACCTGGATGAATACGATTTCTTCAAGTAAGCATGTCATTTCCCATCTCCATGCCTTTGTCTACATGTTGGTCCCCTGCCTCTTTACCCCCAATCCCTGCCACATTTCTTCCTCTGCCTCTTGGAATCCTTAGCTTCCTTCAAGGCTTAACTCTCATGTGACCTCCTATGAGAAGCCCTTTTCTAAATCTTCAAGCTGTTACTGTTTTCCCTGTCTTGAAGTTACTTTTTTTTTTAGAGGGGGGAATGCAGGGCAGTTGGGGTTAAGCCACTTGCCCAGGGTCACACAGCTAGTAAGTGTTAAGTGTTTGAGGCCTAATTTGAACTCAGGTTCTCCTGACTCCAGGGCCTGTGCTCTATTCACTGCAACACTCAGCTACCCCCTTCAAGTTACTTTCTATGGGTTTTCTGTCTCTATGTTGTAATTGAACTGAATGGTTGAGGTAGAGCTATGAGAAAGTTATGTGTATAGGAAAGGACAAGGAAGTGAATTTTGGATCAATACAGAAAATTTTCAACTCCTTCTAATTTCACTGACTTGAGTTCTTCCTGTCTCATTAACTAAAAATAATTGTCATACTTCTTTTCCAAGTGTATGAGGTTGTCTATTCCTAACCAAGGCAATAAGTAGGCACTCAAAAGCAGTTATTACTATTACTATCATCACCACATAAAATCAATACTAGTAGTTAACTAGTAGTTAACTGATAAAGCATGCCTGTCTTTTCCCAAAATTCTCTGAACTGTTTCCATGTGGAAAGTATCTTCAGGAGGAAGAGTGTTGTATATAGAACCAGAAGATCTAAACTGAGCTCAAACTCAGCAATTCACTATCTTTATGCCTGTGGGAAAGTAGTTTAATATCACAGAGCCTCAGTTTTCCACTTGGGGATAATAAAACCTGCCTCACAGATGTGTTGTAAGGATCTTAAGATCCTGGATTTAGAGGCATCAGGAAACTTTGAAATCTATTAGCTCATCATTTTAAAAGGAGGAAACTGAAGCCTGGAAAATATATTTACTTGCTTCAGGTCACACAAGCCATGAATAGAGGCAACTTGGTACAATGGAAAGTATGAATGGAATGAATTCAATCATAAAACAGAAAATAACAGAATGGATCACAAGGCAAGCAGAATACAAAAATATGTTGTTTACAGGAAACCCACTTGAAACATTCACAGAAAGTTAAAATAAGAGTTTGGAGCAAAATCTGTTAAGCTTCAACTGAATTAAAAAAAAAAAATCGGAGGTAACAATCACGACCTCAGACAAGTCAACAACAAAATAGACTTGATTTACAAAAAGAAAAACAAGAAATCTATATTGTGGTACTGTTACCATAGACAATGAATTAATATCAATACTTAACATATATGTACTTAATGTCAAAGTATCTAAATGTTTAAAGGAAAAACTAAATGAATTATAGGAGAAGCAGAAAAAAAACCTCTAATAGTGGAGACCTCAATGTATCCCCTTTCAGACCTACACAGATCTAACAAAAAATGAACAAGAAAAAAGTTAAAGACCCTAATGGAACTTTAGAAGAGAAAAAATACACATATGTATATAAAAGTTAAATAGACATTAGGCAATTAATCAAATGAGAACAGAAAGGAGATTACATATTTCACAGCTTCAGAGGAAGTTGACCATGTATTAGGGCATGAAACTGACATAAGTGAAGGCAGAAAATAGTAAAAAAAAAAAAACACAGAAATAGTAAATTCATTATGGAAAAAAATGCAAAAAAAATTATATTCAATAAAGGTCACTGAAGAATTACCACTCTCAGACCTAGTTAAAACTAACCAAAAAATAAACAAAAATGAAATGAAGAACCTGAATACAATCTTAGCAAAGCTAGATATGATAGACCTCTGTAGAATATTTCATGGGATTAGAAAGAAATGTTCTTATTTCTCAGTTGTGAATGGGCCTGATGCAGAAATAGGCCAAAAATTAGTGTATAAAAACATTGCCAACACATGCAGAAATAAAATTTTTTATAGACTGTAAAACAATAAAATTATATTCAATAAAGGGCCTTGAAGCGAAGATTAAAAATTAATTAGAAACTAAATTCTAAGATGTTGGAGGGTCAACGAACAAATCATAGAGATGGTGATTTCATTAGAAATAATAACAATAAAGAACAACCTATCAAAATTTTGGGGATCAGCCAAAGCAATACTTAAGGGAAAACTGATATCTTTAAACACTTTCATCAGCAAAAAAGATGCAGTTCAACAAATCCATCATTCAATTAAAAAAAAAAAAACACCTAGAAAACCAACTAATTAAAAATTCCTAATTAAATTCCAAAATAACACACCTGAAAATTAAAGAAGATATTAATAATATTTAGAGAAAAATTACCATTGAGTTAATAAAACTAGGAGCTGGACTTCTGAAAAAGAAAATAAAATCGATAATCCATTAGCTAACATGATTTTTAAAAAGAAGAAAACAAAATTGCTGGCATCAAAAATGAAAAAGCTGAACTCACCACCAATGAAGAAGAAATGAAAACTCTTTTAGGAGCTAATTTGATAAATTATATGCCAATAAAATTTATAAATGAAATGAATGAATATAATATATATATATATAATATAAATTGTCTACATTAGCATATGGTAAATAAATGGCTTAAATAACTATTAGAAAAATAAATTGGATTAATCATAAAGGAACTCCTGAGAGAGGAAAGAAACAGAAACATAGATTTTTGCCAGCAAATTCTTCCACACATTTAATGAACAAATAATTTCTGTCCCACATAAACCATTTGAAAAAATGCAGAAAGAAGGCATCCTCTATTTTTCTTCTAGGACACAAATATGATCTTCTTGTCTTAACCAGAAAGAGTAAAAACATAGAAAGAAAACTATATTGATGTAAAATTTTTCAATAAATTAGCAAGGAGATTATAGCAACATATTACAAAGATTATGCACTATGACCAGGGTAGATTTATTCCAAGAATGAAGAACTTGCTCAGTATTAAGAAAACTATGACCATAATTGACCATGTTAACAACAAAAACAAGGAAAAAATAATATGATTATTTTAATAGTTGCAGGAAAAGCTTTTGACAAGAATACAACATGCAACTTTCCTTAATATGATGAATAACCTCTATTTAAAACCAACATCTAGTACTATCTGTAACAAAAATGGACTAGAGACTTTTCTAGTGCAATCAGGGGCAAGGCAAGTATGACCATATCAGAGAAATCTGGGAAGACTTGTATGAACTCCTTCTGTAGTGAGAGGAGTGGAACAAGGAGGACAATTTATAAAATAACAATATCATAAAGACAAACAGCTTTGAAAGACATGAGAATTCTGATCAACACAATGACTAAACATAATTCCTAAAGATTCATGATGAAACAAACTACCTACCTCCTGATAGATATGATAGACTCTGAATGCAGATTGAGATAGTTTTTTTTTAACCTAATGAAAGAATTTGTTTGCTTTATTATGCCTATCAGAGTTACATGGATTTTGTTTTTCTTTTCCTATTTGGGAGGAAGTAGGAAGGAAATTTTAAAAGGTTTTTGTTAATTGAAAGAAAATTTAGTTTAAAAAAGGTTTGTTGAATTTAGAGTAAGAAAACTTGCTTTCAAATCCTGGCTTTGTCAATTATTATTTATGTGACCATAGGCAAATCACACACTCCTTTGCACTTCAGGTTCCTCATCTGTAATATGAGACAATTAAACTAGATGGCCAATAAGATCCTTTCTAGCTCTAAATCTATGATTCTATTAACCCAAATCCCTAGATTCCAAAAACAAATCTCTTTCCAATGAGGTTATGTCTATCAAGTACTTCCCTTCTCCTCCTTAGCAATCTACCTGGCTGCTTTGGTTACTCTGCTCCTCTCCCTAAGGTAGCAGATAATCAAAGGGCTTCATCAGGAGCAAATCACAGCAGACTAATTTTATTTCCTCTCTTGGTAAGTTTGCTACGTTGGCATAACTGGAAAACTTTGTAAACACAGTTTACTTTAGCAAAACCTTTGACAAAATTCTTCTCTGCTATTTGTATAGAACAAATGGAGAGAAGTGGCCTGCATAACAGTACATAAATGTTAAATAGGTTTTAAAACTAGTTAAATGGTTTAATGTCAGCTTGGAAAGAACAGCTTAATAGAATACCCCCCAGGGATATTTGATTGGCCTTCTATTTAACTTTTATTTTTCACTGTGACATGGACAAAGATTTAAATGGTATTTTTATTAAATTTATGG
Source organism: Petaurus breviceps papuanus (assembly GCF_028583685.1). Classification (NCBI taxonomy): domain Eukaryota; kingdom Metazoa; phylum Chordata; class Mammalia; order Diprotodontia; family Petauridae; genus Petaurus; species Petaurus breviceps. The sequence goes on from NW_027185903.1 coordinate 8,415,799, forward strand.
TTGACACAAAACTGAGAAGAATAACTAATATATTGGGTGACAGATCTGGGACCCCAAAAGCTCTTAATAGGCTTGAATGCTGAGATGAATCTAAAAAAAAATAAGCATAATACAAAGAAAGGTGGAGTTTTTCCTTGAGTTCAAAAACTCAACATCACATGTATGATATAGAGGTGGTGTGGCTAGACAATAAATCACCTGAAGAAGATGGGAAGGTTTTTGTGAATTGGTTGGTTAGGGGAGGAAGCAAGCATATATTAAATGATTATTATGTGCCAGCCACTGGGGTAAGCTATACTTTACAAATATTTACAAATTTAGTATGGTATAAAAGCAATGATATGCAATCCCCCCCTCGCTCCTACCTCCCCCCAAAAACTTTTGTACTCTTACACTTCATTGAGAGACATAACATCTACAGTCAGGAGAATGATAGCTCTATTATATTCTATTCTGCACAAACCACATCTGTATTCAAGTTTTGGGCACCACATTTGAGGAAGAAACCTGACAAGGTAGAGATTATACATCAGAGGGCAACCATTAAAGTGAGTACTGTTTGAGAGTAATGAGTAGCCTGGAAAAGAGAAAATATAGGGAAGATGTGATATGTTTTCAGATATTTGAATGGCTATAATAAGGAAGAAGGCTTAGACACAATTTGCTCAACTCCTAAGGGCAAAATTGGGAACAAAGTGGGATACATTCATCTGGATATAAGGAAAAACTGAATAGCAATTAAAGATCCAAAAATGGAATGGTCACCTTCAGGAAATAGAGGTTTCCCCATCACTGGAGCTCTTTAAACGCTGAATGACCACTTTATTGGATGAATTTCAGAAACAGTTGTTGTTTAAAGTACAACTTAGAGTAAGTGGCCTCTAAGGTCCTTTAGACAGCTGAGATGCTGTGACTATATGATTTAGGGAATCTTTGTAGCAGCTCTTGAATTTCTTTTGGATCACGGGGCTCTCTGAACCAAAAAAAAAAAAAACCCCAAAAAACAAAAACCAAAATCTATATGTTATGTGACACTAAACTAAATTGTGATGGTGTGATAGTAATGGCAATTAAAGATTCCCCTGTATTGGCTTGGTTTTCAAATTGATTGTGTTAAAACCCAGAGCTTGTTAATCCCACCTGTGGGATGGACTTGTTGATGTAAAAAGAAAGTCCTGAACTGGGAGGAGCCGGTGACGTAGATTTGGAGAGACAAGAGAGAGGCGGAAGATCTTTTTGGAAGCAGCACCTCGTGGAGAGAGAGAGACTAAGAGAATTGCTGGTGGCCACTTTGAATTGCCCTGGACTTTTGAGACCTGCCCCCTGAGCTGCCAAGGACTGAGGAGACATGGCTGTTTTGCTGGTACTTTGTCTGTCTGTTTTGATGTTGTTTTGCCAGATTTGTCCACTGGTGAAAGACAGTCCTTTCGTTGAAGAAGTCCTGGAACCTGGCTGTTTGCTAAGAAACCCTGAGACTGTCCTGCAGACAGAAAGTGAATACTGTCCACTGGTGAGGGACAGTGCTGTTGTTGCAGGGGTCTGGAGACTGTCCTGCAGACAGAATGAATACTGTCCACTGGTGAAGGACAGTGCTGTTGTTGCAGGGGTCT
>NW_027185903.1:8417418-8449593 GCF_028583685.1 Petaurus breviceps papuanus
AATACTGTCCACTGGTGAAGGACAGTGCTGTTGTTGCAGGGGTCTGGGAGCCTTTCTGTTGGTTCAGAAGCCCTGAAGAAGGATTTTCTTGTTGTATGTTTACAGAAATCCTGGGAGAGGGCTTTGCTAATGTGTTCAGGGGTTCTAGGACTGTTCTACAGACAGAGGATAAATTCATGAAGGGACTGGCAATGTATCTTATGGCCTTGCTAAGCCTTGTCTCCCCAGGAACTAAGATTGCTGAGAACTTGCCTCGTGTCAAGATGAAGAAAAGACCTCCATTTGGGTATTAAGTGCTGTGTTTAAACTTGATGTAACTCTGGGGTAGATTCAATTGTGATCCAGGGGTGGGGAACTTTTGACCTTATTGTGCTCTGTGATTGACAAGTGAAGGTACTTTACCTATGTTTGGAAACTAATCTCCATTTGAGAAGAGGGGTTTTGTGGTGGACCAAATGAAGGTATAGTCTAGGGGTGGAGAAGTATTTAGAACGGGGACTTTGTAATTGATTGAATGATTGGAAGGTCCTGGGGTGGGGTAGTACTTGGAGATTATTTAATCACACTTAGTAAATGCTGTATTTTGAATGATGTCATGTTTTGATCTTCTCTGTTCTTGGTTGGTCACTGAATAAAATGGAGAGCACCTATGCTGGTATTCTGAACCTTGGGAAGTTGCCTTTGCTTGGCATTACATTACAGATGGGGAAAGTAGTCAGTTCTTGGGTGGGACAGTCAAGCTCGGTAAAAATTTTGGAGAAGCATGAGGGCCTGAATGATTTCAAAGAGCCTGTTAAAGGGAATTGGTGGGGAGAAGGGAATTGAAGGATAGGCAGATCCACCGGAGACAATGGGTAAATGGAATAGAAGGTTCTAGTCAACAAGGACCATAATCTATATATCTTCTAGTATACATAGGAAACCTAAGGGACAGAAGACATGTCATAGCTGTAAAATGACAAGGAGAAAAGAGTAGACAGGCTAGGGACATCATTACTCCATATTATGTATTGCCAAGAAGAAAGGAGTGTCATGAAGTAGACAGAAGACTGGGCTTAGAGTCAGAAGAGTTATGCTTGAGTTCTGCTTCAGCCAGTAGGTCTATGATTGGATTAATCACTTGCACTTCTCTGCCTTACTTTTATAGTTATCATTAAAATGGAGTTGGGCAAAATTTTCTCTAAGGGTTCCTTTTTGCTCTGTCATTCTCTGTAAGGAAAGGGTGAGTTTGGCAGATAGGGTTGACAAATTGGATAATGGAATGAGACATTATTTTGACATTTTGGGGATAATCTTAAATCCATTCTTCTCCTTTCTTTCCTCCCTTGTATCTCTACTTTTTATCAATCCTAAATGTATCCTAGAATGTTGCTTTGACCTGACGTCTACTTTTCCAGGCTTTAGTTTCCTCATCTGTAAAATGAGAGAAGTGTACTGGGTGACCCTGAAAGACTCTTCCTACTCTAAATTCTCTAATTCTCAAATCCCATGAATCCTTCAGCTTTTTCTTCTGTCTTCTATTCAATTCTTTCTTCCCCCAGTCCTTTTCTTCCCATTCTTTTTTCTATCTTCTCTCCCTTCCACAATGGCCCCAGATTAATGACCTAGTAAAGTTATGTAAGTCCAGAGATTTGTAGAGGACCGGAAAAGTAGGGGAAAGAGGTTCATGATAGATGTGGGAGGTATGAGGGATAAGTGAGCTTGAGGAAGAATGGATGTGTAGGGAAGGGTACAAGAAAATAGTTTTATCATCCTAGTTGTTTTTCTTCTTCCACTTTAAATTCTATGTAGAAATACTAATGAAGAAATTTTGGCTAAAAGACAGGCACTAAATTATACACATTAATAATGAAACAAAAAAGTTAACAATGTTCAATAACCTAATTACTTGGGTGTGTTTAATTTTCCAGGGCTAATGGCCCTAGATTTCTATCAGTTGAATATGAGCTAGATTTTTTTTCTTTTTCCATGGTAAAAATTGCCTAATATTTATAGTGAGATAGTACCTCTAATGATTGATTTTCATGTTTGTTCAGTACTCAATAAAAGGGATTCCCAGAAACAATAATTTTCTTTACCATCCCCTAAAACTCCTGATATCACTAATAAAATACCAGATTTCTTTAGTTCCCAAAGTAGACTTTCTGTTGTTTCCCTTACAATAATAGCTCATTTTTATATTTTGCACCCCTTAACTACTGTCAGGATAGTTGTTTTTTTCAGTAATAACTATTCGATTTACAATCTAAGCCCCCATCCATTGTATTACTGCATTGCTAGTTCATACCAGAGACATTTAATCCAACACCTACAAAAATGTACTTAAGAAGAAAAAACAATCTAAATTAGAAAGGATATCAAGTAGCAAAACATTTTCTGTGTCATTATACATGGAGGTGTAACCTCCTACACCTCCAGAGGAGTTATCAAATTCCCTTTCAATCCTGAGTTTCCATCATGGTAGGAGGGTATAATTGCTTCAGAAGTCACAGCCTCAGAAGTGGACACAGAGAGCAATGTCATCTATGTCTTAAAGTATTTTGCTAGCCTCTGTGAGAAAAGATGAGAGAATGGCAGAAAGTCCTTATCTTGATTTCTGAGTCAAAATGCTTCAAATGCAACACTGAGGTTCAGAGACATAATGGTCATACTAGCACATGTGGTGCTCTTTGTTTCTCTACTTTGACCACAGCTCCTTATGTTGCCTATCCTATCTAATAAGCTGCCCCTGTGCTTGACTTATATTTTAAAACCCCCAAACTTGTAGAGCTGAGATATCAATCATACCACGAATTGACCACATTTCATCCCACAACATTGAGGTCCATACCAGATTAAAATGGAGTTGGAAAACATTTAACAAAATAAATAAAAATACAGTAGGTCAGAGATAATAAACTATGGTTTTCTAAGTCAATATGCAGTCCATAGGTATCCTTATGTATTGCTTAATGGTTCCCATTTCTATTTGAGTTTGATACTGCTGTTGTAAAACATGCCTCCACAAAACTGAGTCTGCCTGGTGATACCATTCTCCTGTGAGCTCCAGAGCAAAGTATTGCAAGGAACATAGTCCAGAGAGTCTCTCTCAGTAAGTGATATTCTCTCAGCTTTAAGCTGACATCTACATATTTCTCCGAAAAAAATAGATTTTGTTTCTATGATTTTTTTTGGCTCACCAATTTTTTAATATAATGTTATATAGTCTCTAATTTTACTCCTATCTTTGGTGGCTTTTTACTGAGTATAATTTTATTGCATTGTTGTCAGCAAAGAATGTTTACTATTTCTGTTTTTCTCTGTGATAGTTTTATACCTTAATACATGATCAATTTTTGTAAATGTGCCATGTAGTACTGAGAAATACACATGCTTCTTTCTATTCCTTTTTAATAATCATTGATCCATTATTTTTTAACTTTTCTAAAATTCTACTTGGGTCCTTAACATTTTATTTATTTTTGGTTAGATTGTTCTAGGTCTGAATAGGGTATTATTGAAGTCCACTATTATAGTTTTCCTGTCTATTTCTCCCTATAATTCATTTACCTTTTCCTTTAAGTACTTAGATGCTATGCCATTTGTCCCATATATGTTAAGTACTGATATCAATTCATTGTCTATGGTATGTTTCAGCATAAAATTTGTCTCTTTTAATCAATTCTGGTTTTGTCATTGCCTTGTCTGAGATCATGAAGTTACCTCTACATTTTTTAATTCAGTAGAAACATAATGACTTTTCTCTCCAACACTATTGTAACTGTGAATTTTTATGTTGCAGGTGTTTTTCTTGAAAGCAATGTTGTTTTCTATTCTGTTTTGTAATTCATCCTATTATCTTCTGTTTTGTGGATGATTTCATTCTATTCAAACTCTCAGTTATAACTATTAATAGTGTATTTCCCTCCACCTTTTTCACTTATACTTTCCCCTCTGTCCCCAGCACCCATCTTTACAAATAACAAGAGGGTGGTGAGAATATGCTCAGCTCTAGTAATCTATACTTGATGACTGGTGCACTTTTGCTCCTTTGCCTTTCTTCTCCTCCCCTCACCAAGACCACACTCATAGGTTATTAACCTTACTTTCTTTTCTTTTGAAACCCTTCTTCCTAAGCTAAGGTTAGAGTTTGTTTTGCTTATGATTAATCCTTCTTTGAATCTACCTTTGAGTTCTACCTTTGAATCTACCTCTTATTCCCCTGTTTCTTCATTTAAGAATATTTCTGCATCAAAATCTGTATATTCATATGTTATTCCCTCCTTTGACAAGTTCAGATGATAGCGAGGTTTTCTTCTTCTTACTTTTCTTCCCCCTTTTTCACTAATCTATCCTTTTTCTCCCTCCTTTCTAATTCTTTTAAGATCATCAAAACCACAACTAAACCTTCTACCTAACTTAAATCCTTTTATCAGCTCTGATGACATTAGAATTCTTTTTTTTTAAGCAATTGGGGTTAAGTAACTTGCTCAAGGTTACACGGCCAGGTGTTTCTGGGTGGGTGCTAAGTGTCTGAGCCTGGGATTTGATCTCCAGGTAGTCCCGACACTTGAGCCAGTGCTCTTACTCTCTGTGCTACCGTGTTTCCCCAATAATAAGACACTGTCATTAATTTTTTTGGACAGAAAAACAACAGAGGGCTTATTTTCAGGGGAGAGCTTATTTTAATGAACATTGACAGCAATTTTAATAAACAGGTAAATGTGAACAAAAAAATGTACCTTTATTCAATAATGAATTCAATAAAGAACAGGATGACGTGCTCACTGCTGCAGCTCTGATTGGATGCAGCTCGGAGTGCCGCGTGTGTTTCACTGGGGGGGACGGTGCATACAGAGGGTACCGTAATGTAGCGTGTAGCACAGGGGATCACCTTCACTACAGTAGCAATCTCAATAGGGCTTATTTTTGGGGGAGGGCTTATTTTAGAGGAATCTTACACAGTAAGGGGAGGGCTTATTTTCGGGATAGGTCTTATTATCGGGGAAACACGGTACCTGGCTGCCCTGACCTTAGAATTCTTTAGTGACACCTATTCTATCCCTCATTAGAATATAAGAACTTCATTCCTGTATATTTATTTCACTACTTGTGCCTTCTTTGAGTGCTCTATTTGTTTATGTTTCTTGTATTTCCTTTCTCCAATGTGTTTGCAAGGCAAATATTCTGCTCAGGTCTGCTTTTCTTTGTAGGAATGCTTCAAATGCCTCTTTTTATTGAATATTCTTCTTTTTAATTGATGATTAGACTCTTGTGTGCAAAGTATGCCACTCTGGGTTTCATCTTGAATTCTTTCACTTTTCAAACTATTATTCCATTACCTTCTTCAGTTTGTGGTGGGTATAGAATAGTCTTTTGTTACTCACACTTTGTCTCCTTTATATTTGAAGGTCTTTCTCCCTGGCACTTTCAGAATTTGTTTCTTGCCATTAGAAATGTGAAATTTAAATGTTTCATGTTGATTAACCACTATTTAATTTGACAATTATGTGTTTACAGCATAGGTCCCTTTCCCCCTTCTGGAGGCAATTTGTGGATTCTTTCATTTGTGTTTCTGTCTGTGTGTTCAGAAGTTCTGGCCATTTCAAAAATATTATTTCTTGCATTATCATGTTCAGGTTTTGTACTTGTGTTCTTCTGGGCAACCTTTGATCCTTAGGTCACCTCCATATATCCTTTCTTTGAGATTGATGTGTTTTACTTGTATAGAGATCATGGTTTGCCTTGTTACTGTTTTTTGTTTCTCTTCTTCCAAATAATCCTCTTTTTTTTGCTTTTCTTTTTGGAGGGCAATTGAGGTTAAGTGACTTGCCCAAGGTTACATGGCTAGTTTTTGTGTTAAGTGTCTGAGGCCGGACCTGAATCCAGGTCCTTCTGACTCCAGGGCTGGTGTTCTATTCACTGAACCACCTAGCCACCCCCCAAATGGTCCTTTACATCTGTGTATTTGCATTCTCTATCATTGTTCTCTCTTTTGTTTCTTTGGTAAGATTTGCCAGCATGTAATCTCTTTTTTCTCTTCTGCTGGTTATTTCTGCTATGCGGCTTGTATATTCTGCTTTATCAATTTATATTTCTATCTGAAACCAGTTAGTAACATCCTGCTATGGTTTCATGCTGTCTTATGAGTCCACAGAACCCACTGCTTCATCAGGTATTGATACATTTTCCTTTATCTTACAATATTTATTCATTAGTGTCTGGCATTATTTATCTGTCCTAGAGGCCATATTACCTTCTGTAATTAATGTCTTCTCTGTTTATCTGTGTTTTTGAGGTCTGTAACTGAGCTTTCTTCCTTCAGGGATGAAGAATAACAACCACCAATTTTTTCTAATTCTTTATAAATAATCAATAAATATTTATTAAGTGCTAAGTTATAATATAAGTTAGCATTATAATTCTAAGTGCTGGGGATACAAAGAGACATTTTCTCTGGCTGCTCACCATCTGGAATAGTGGAAAGATTTCTAGAAAAGCTGCAATACTTTCCCTCCTCTGTTTTATCTAATGACCTCCCTAATTTCCTTTAATCCCCAACTAAAATTCTTCCCTTTACTAGAAGTCTTCTCCAATACCTCTTAATTCTAGTGCCTTCCTTCTATTAATTGCTTCCTATTTATCCATATAACTCACTCTGTATATATTTGTTTGCACATTATCTCCCCTGTTAGATTATATGCTCCTTGAGGTCAGGGACTATTTTTTTTTTGTACTCCCAGCACCTAGTACAGTGTCTGGTGCATACTAGTTACTCAAATAAATGTTTATTGATTTTTTTGTTGTTTGTTAAGTACCGATTTCTTCAAGGCTCTTAGAGATGATTAAGGTCAGAGACCTAAAGACTTTCTAAGTGTCCTACCTCATCTCATCTAGGACAGTCTCATCACTGTCCTGTTGGCCTGAGCTTTACAGGCTATGGACTCCGCTTTGTGTCTAGCACCATAACTGCAGGGGTTTTTCATGAGTAGACTTCTAGTAGACAGTTGTTGATCCCAGTCCCTATCATTTAGCTGAGAAGGTTCAGATCAATAGATTTGTAGACTAATACCTATTCTGGACCCCCTGCCTTAGTCGCTTTCCTTGAGCTGAGTCATAGAAAATAACTCCGGGGTCAAAGCAAATGGACTACTGATCTGGCCTATTACTTGAATCTGTGATCTTGTTCTATGTTCAGAGCTACATAGCCACAAGCCCATTCCTGTTCCGTAGTTCCTTCCTTAGTCACTTGCTTGTGAGCTGAATTCATGATTCTGGGCTAGAAAATGATCCATTGTCATTTCTCTTTGGACTTCCCAATCATTAGTCTAGAACTCTTCTAGATCTCTGTGGGAGTGGCTATGGGAGAGGTCCGGGCTATACCTCTCCATCTTTACAGGCTACTTTCTTTTACACATTTCAGCTGCTTTAAGAATCATAAAGATCTTCCTGTACAACAGTACTGTGAGGTAGTCAACATTGCATGATATTATTTCCACCCTACGTAGGAAGATATTATGGTTCAGAAAGGTTAAGTGATTTTCCGTGGTGTTGTTGCCATTCTTGAGTCAGGACAGTCTGGGACCTTATTGAAATAAGATGAAACATGCCTAACAATTGACAGGTAATAAAACAAGGTGATTTATTAGCCATTCCAGGAGAAGAATGCTCAGATCATGGAAAACACATTTAACAATGACACAATCTTGATTCAACTAAACATAGATTCCTGCCTTAGTGTTGCCCATGGTGGTCTGCCTATCAAACCTAAACAACCAGCTAGAGCTCCTTGTCCCCTGGCCCTTTTGTACTCAGAAAACCAAGAAGCCATGACACTGACCCAAATCCATAGTGCCCAGTGCCAGTCAGGTTCCAAGAATAGCCCCAATATCCCCTCAAGGAAAACAATGTAGCCCACATGGTAGGGGACCTTTGTAAGTAATGCTTCTATCACACATGCTTACAGAGCTACGAAAACATCAAAACTAACACTCTGAAGTCTTCTGATTCTCAGATTGGTTTACCTTTCCACTACTCCATACAACTAGCAGGTTGCCAGTCTTTTCTTTTCATGGTTGATTAAAGTTCTAGGTCATTCATGAACAGCTGAGAAGAGAAGAAACATGGCCTATTAGTCAGAGAGCTCGGCAATGGGAAGACCTGGGTCCAGATGTCACCTTTGTGTCACCATCGGTAGCTGTCAGTGCCCTCAGCACAATTCTTTGAGGTTGCAAGTTGCAGAAAATGTGTTACTCTACATTGGTGATAGGAATTCCCTATGCCACAGAAATCATAGGTTGAGGCTGTATGTATTTTTCAGACTCTCCTTGAAGTGCATTATTAATTAAGGTTTTCTTGGTCCCAAAAACAACTTGGTTGGAAGAATGAAGTCCTACACATGCCTAGAATTACTGTTGACTTCATCATGATTCGCTCACCTTCTTTTTAACCACGTAACCCTGACCACTTCCTCTTCTGTGACAAGAAAGGAATTTTTGTTCGTTTTTTTTTTCACTTTCCTCCATTATTTCAACTAAAATCTCAGTTATATTGATCTAGAGATTTTCAGGGTAATGGTCGCAGGAGTGAGTTGGTAAATGTTCGACTGCCTTCCAAAAAAACCCCAAAACAAATGTACAAGAAAACATTTTTATTTAATTTGCATTATTAACATTTTCTCCATTACTTTCTTAAATCTAGACAGGCAAAAAAACAACAAATCAAGCCTGGATTTTTAATGTTTGCCAATTTCAGGAGTATAAATGTTCACTCTGAAAATTTAACAGTTGAATCTCCTGAGTCAGTAAGAGTAAGTCCCAGCATGCCCCTGATAATAGCTGACATTTATGTAGTAATTTAAAGTTTGCAAAGTACTTTACATACATTATCTCATTTAATCCTTTTAACAACCCTTTGGGGGAAGCACTATAGAAATTATTCTCACCATTTTACACATGAGGAAACTGAGGCCTAGAGAGGTTAAATAACTTGATTATGGTCACACAGCAAGTATGTATCACAAGTAAGATATGAACCTAGGTCTTCCCTAGTCTGTGGCTAGCACTCAATTCACCATATCAACCTGCCTCCCTAGGATCCTTCCAAAGCTTCAGATTTTTGCCTCTTTTGACAGCCTACCCCAAACTGCCTCTTTCCTTAATCAGATGAGTTGGTCACACTGGTCATTTGACATCATGTATATAAGCAACAGTTTAATTGACTATTTTGACCATTAGGCTGGGTACTCTTTCACATAGATTGAACTTTTGTGTGACTTTTAACTTTCTTTTTCATGGGCTGATTCAACATTAAAGTCTTCCTCCCTACAATGTCAGCCTTACTGGGAACATAGGATTTCATGTTCCTCTTTCTCCTATACCTGACACCCACTTGATTTGACCTTATAAATACATTTAAATTGATTTTGCAGATAGCGACCATTTCTAGGTCTAAGACTTTTTTTTAGCATAATATAACAGGAGTCAGATAAATTAGCAGGCAGAGCAAAAGCAGTCAGACTCATAGACCCTCGAATTTTGTAAAGATGCTTAAACCCCACAGGAAAACTGCCCTGATTGAACTTCACCCACTGACTCACTGGGGGACTGTGGAGAAGTCACAGAGAAGCAGTCACTGGTTCCATTAGCTAGTGACTCAGCTCCATTGCCTTATAGGAGTGAGCCAAAGAAGGCTTTCACTGTCAAAGAGATATCCTATTTCTAATCAGATCATTCCAGGGCTCCCTACATTTGCCTCTGAATTTGCTTTGTAGGAACAAGTCTGCCCTTTATGTGCTGGCAGAGGAAGAACATTGACTGAAAGTCAGTGTCACAGGCTTTGTCAGCAAAGAGATGAGTCATTGAAAGGTCAGGAAATGGGTCCAAAAGAACAGCATGTTCAACCCAACACTAAACAGGTAGCCTATCAGAGAGGTTTTGCCCAATGTGGCTCTATCCCATTACAAAGAAGGTTAACTATTGGATGGATTTGGATGTAGTATTAATAAAATAATTACATTCAATGAAAAACTGGATATAACATGAATGACTTTACAACAAAGTACTTATTAACGTTTTCTCTTGTTATTCTGTCCTTGTAAAGAAAGATCCCACTGGATCTGGATTAGTAAGCATCTGTGTTTTAGGAGAACCCGATCTGAGGCTTACCATAATGACTGCCACAGAGTAGGTGCTTGATAATTGTTGACTGGTTGACCCTGGGCTCTTCTATACTTACTACTTTTTGTTGACATAGTAGCTGGCAATTGTCAACCACCCAAGGTGTGTTTAAGACAGTTTGGTCTAGATTCTATTGTGAATAGTCCTGAACTTTCAACTTAATTTTTTGTTGTTTCTCAGTTGTTTAAGCTATGTCTGACTCTTTGAGACCCCATTTTGTGTTTTCTTGGCAAAGATACTAGAGTGGTTTGCCATTTCCTTCTCCAACTCATTTTGCAGATGAGGAAACTGGGGCAAACAGGGCTCAGTAACTTGTCCAGGGTCACACAGCTAGTAAGTGTTTAAGGTCAGATTTGGACTCAGGAAGATGAATCTTCCTGACTTCAAACTTGGCATTTTATCCACTGTGCCACCTACCTGCCCTAATGATCAACCTAATTGTCCAGCACTAAAAATGGAATGGGCTACAGCAAGAGGTAATGGATTCCCCCTCTACTGAGGTCTTCACTTATCATATTATATTATATTGGAGATCCCTTTCATGTATGGTTAGACTGCACGGCACCTGAAGTTCCTTTTAGCTCTCAAATTCTATAATTCATTCTCACAGACAGGACTTGAACCTAGGTTTTTGTGACCTGGAGACCAGCACTTTATCTTCTATTGCTATACTTCTGCTTTCAAGAGAGAATAAGCAACTACAAATAACTGAATTAAGTTTTAAATATTAATAATAGCAGCATCTCAGAATGACAGAATGTCAGGGCTGGAAGAAGCCTCAGATGCTTTCTAATCCAACTTGTACCTGAAAAATAACCCCCTGTATGATATACCCCTAAAGTGATCCTCTTAGAGATGAGTCATCTCATGCCTTAGTAGGATTGTGTTTCTGAGTCGAGACTACTTCAGATCCATTCTCAAGAATTGATGGGGATAGGAGATTCTTTTTCCAATGTTACTGAGTTCTCCCTGTCCATAGATTTCTATTTTTAAAAATGATTATAAAGCAACATAGCAATCAGTACATAAAATATGTTGTAAAGTTCATTTACATTCATGATCTCATTTCATCCAAGCCCATCCTGTGAGGTATGTATGACAGATATTTGATTCCTGTTTGGCAGATGAGGAAACTGAGACAAGTTGATGGCGTGCTCCAAGATACAAATGTACTTAGCAACAGAGTAACTCTGAGTTATGCAAAAAATGGATAAGATGTATAAAGAGATTCATAAATTAGGGCGGCTAGGTGGTAGAGTGGATAGAGTGCTGGGCTTGGAGTTAGGAAACTCATCTCCCTGAGGTCAAATCTGATCTCAGACACTTCCTAGCCATGTGACCTTGGGTAAGTCACTTAACCCTGATTGCCTCAGTTTCTTCATCTGTAAAATGAGCTGGAGAAGGAAATGGCAAACCACTCCAGTATCTTTTCCAAGAAAACCCCAAATGGGGTCATGAAGAATCAGATACGACTCAAATGACTGAACAACAATAATAAATTAGTTGGTGAGAGAAGACATAATACAATAAACAACATAAAGCAAGTGCCATAGGAGTGGTATATTAAAAACTTCAATAAGAAGAAACTCAGAAGAGGAAGGTATCTGGAGAGGGGTGGTATGAATATAATAATTCCCATTTGTGGAGTGTTTGCCTCCCTGTCAGATAGGCAGTACAATTATTATTTTCCGTTTACAGATGAGGAAACAAACTTTGAGAGTTTAAAGGACTAGTCTATGCTCACACAGCATCTGGGGCAGTATTCATACCCAGCCTAACTCCAAGTCCAGCATTATAACCACTGTGGCACACTGATTATAGGATCACAAATTTAAAGCAGCAAGAGAGCTTAGATGTCATCTAGTCTAAGCCCCACCTCATTTTACAGATGAGGAAACTGAGGCCCAAAGAGAAATTATTTGTCTAAGGTAACATGAGGAAGAAAGTCTAGGACCAGGATTAGAACCCAGATCCTCTGCTGTGCAAATTCAGTGTTTTTTTTTTTCTCAAATGCACCACCTTGATTCTTTAGGAAGCAGGAGTGACTTAGAGGGCGAACCTTAAAGAAAAGGGAGTTTTTCACCTAAGTCTTCACCTAAGGACCATGCAAGTTAATATATATAAAGTGCTTTGCAAACCGTAAAGCCCCATATAAATGCATTGCTATTATTATTATTTATTGTTATTGCTATTAACCTTGAAGAATGAATGAAGATTTTAACAGTGACCATTACATCTTAGCTTTGAGAAGTCTGACATATAGAGAAATCAGACAAAACTAGTCATCTACCATTGTTTGCTTATCTTGATCTGAAGTCAAGAAGTCAACCATCCCAATGGTTTCTGGGACCCTAAATGTCTTAAATTTAGGTAGACATCTTCCAGTGCTTCAGTTTCCACATGAGAGCTATAATATGTGCATGCCATACATTGATGCAATTGAATCTGGATTCAGAGCCAGTTTCCCGCATCATGATATTCTGGATTATTTTTGAGCTAGGCATGGAAAACTACTGTGGAAAGTAATCCTTCACAAGCAGGAAAGCTATAACTCATGCTTGCCTTCCAATTTGGGTGTGGGCTGTGCCAAAGAAAGCCAGCAGACTAGCCTCGGGAGGATGGGGAGGGGAGGAGTGAGGGAGAGAGCAGAAAGAAGAGCCTCTATTATGTCCCAGGCACAGAGACATTCTACTCCACATCCCTTCTCACTCCATCTCTCAGGGCAGGGCTGAGTAGAACTGAATGAAGCCCTTCTACCCCTCCCCACTGCCCCCAAGGATAATCTATATTTAGAAAGTGTCATTTGGATGCTGTGATGACCAATGTCACGCTCACGCTCCCCACCATCTTTCTGAAGTAGTCATTCTGTGCCCACTCGCTCTCTTGCTCACTCCGTGGACTTTTCCCTTGGAGGCAGTTTGCCCAAAAGGATCAGAGCCCACTGTAGCCATCAAGAGGACCATTTGTGAGTCACTCAGGGTGTGTGGGGGAAGGAGAACAAAAAGGGTGCCTGTGTGCCTCAGGACCAGGGAGGGGAGGTGGGACAAATCATGACTTACTGAGTCCCACTGTCTCAAGACTAACAAGTTACACACCATGAAGATTGTGACAAGAATAAACCCACTCACATCTCTGCTGTTGTCTCCTCTTTCTTAAAAATTATTGTAGAAGAAATTCCAGCTCTTTAAGATCTAGTGGGCTCATGTGATGATTGATGTATTATGCATCAACTGATGATGATGATGATGTTCAGACTTTCTAAAGTTCAAGTATTTTATAATGTTCTGACCTTATTGAGAAGAGCATCTCTGAGACCAGAAAAAGGACTGCTATGGCATATAGGCTAAATCTCATGATTTGTCTGACCCTGATCAACTGAGATTTCTCAACTCCATTATCCTTCCACTTCCCCCTCCCAAGCCCAATTAGCACCATTCTCCCTCCCCCTTCCCCTGGCATGAAGCAAGAAAAAAAAATACCCCCTCACCCAGAAATTATAATACAGAGTAGGGTATCCATATTTTACACTTACAAAGCACATTTCTTTACAAAATTATGTCAAAGCACTTTACAGAGATTAGTTCCTAATGGGATCTTCAAGAGGCAGGTAAAAGCCATTCTTCAGCAATATGTTTGGCCATGCTAAAATGGTCCTCCCTAGATGCATTGTCTCGAATCCTTTCACAAAAAAGCAAAGGAGTAAATGAAATTAGGCTATTTCTTCTATTCTTGCTGGTTAGGTAGTGTCACCATGACTATGAATTTGCACAGTTCTATTTTTAGTTCAATTAATGTTTCTAAAAACCCAGGCTCTTTTCCTTTTATTCCTAATGTCATCATTTAACTTCTATCTTCCATTCAGTTGGTAGATCAGAGTTTTGATATTGCCAATATGATCAAGAGATAGCCTTTAGAAAACTTTTGAGGTATCTTCCAGACCTTCATCTATGACCGCTTTTGTGGCACCTGAACGCCCTTCTAACACTTAACTGGAAGATCTGCATGGAAAGTCCATCTTAGGAAATAGTAGAAATAAGGAGTTGGACTAGATTATCTCTAAGCACCCTTTCCACTCTAAGGAAAGGGTGAAGAAATAAGCATTTATTTAGGACTTACTGTGTTCCAGGCACTATAGTTATTAATTTGACTGAACCAAAGACATGCTTCTTGTAACCTCTGCCTATTGACTTTTATTCTGCTCTCTAGACCAACTGAAGGTCTAATCCTTTTCCCACATTCTAGCCTTTCAAATATTCAAGAAAAGCTGTCATGTAACCTCCTTAAATTTCTGTCATTAAGGCTGAATACTTCCAGTTCCTTCAGTCATTCCTCATAGTACATGGTTTCAAGTCCAAGATAGAATTTAAAGGGCAACATAGCAGAATGGAGAGAGACCTGGTCCTGTAGTTGAAAAGACCTGTCTTCAAGCCCCATCTCTGACATAATGATTGTGTGACCTTGAGTAAGTCCCTTAACTTCTCAATGCTTTAGGTGACACTCAAGGAAGCAAGGAAAGAAGAAAAGAAAGGGAGGGAAGAAGGAGGGAAAGAAGGGAAGAAGAAAGGAAAGGGATGAATAAAGGAAGTAAGGAAGGGGAAGGATGAAGAAAAGGGATGGAGGGAGAGATGGAGGAAGAAAAAGAGGAAGGAAACAAGCAATTATTAAGTGACTACGACCATATTATAGTCACTTAGAAGCTACTGCATGGTGCTAAGCACTTTACAAATATTATTTCATTTGATCCTCAAAACAACCCTAGAAGGTAGGTGCTATTTTTGTCCCTATTTTACAATTCTGTAAACTGAGGCAGACAGGTTAAATAACTTGCCCAGGGTCCAAGAGCTAATTTCAGCCCACAGGCTGGATTTCAGCCCAAGTCCTCTTCATTGAAACATCAATGCTCTAGTCACTGCACCAGCTAGCTACCGTTGACAGAAGGAATTAATTGCCTTACCAGTAATTGAAATCACAGGTACAGTTACAGTGTCTATCCCCTGAGATAGACTTGGCTTTTGAGCAGCCATATCACTCTGCTGATTCACACTCAGCTTGTATTAAACTAAAACCTCAGGTCTTTTTTGCATAAACTTTTGTTAAACCAGTTCTGTATCCTGAATTTATGTAATTGAGTTTTTGATCTCAAACATAAGAGTAGTACATTTTATCTTCTTTGTTTCAACCCAACACTCTAACCTCAAAAGATCCTGTGGAATTTTAATTCTTTTATACCTTGTATTTGTCAGAGATCCCTCCCTGCTTCATATCACCTGCAATTTCTCAAGCACACCATCTAATTTAAGTCCCTGATAAAAAACATTGAACAGGACATGTCATAGAATTTAGTCTTATGGCATTCCCCTAGATACTTTTCTCTGTGTTGACATCAATCCATTAATCAATTCAGATTAAATAAGCATGCTCATTTAAACAGCATGGTCTTACTCTCATCCAACCCACCATTCTCCATTTTATTCACAAGGAGAACAAGAGAGGATTTATTAAACACCTTGCTGAAAACCAGATACTCTATGCCAGAGTTAGAATTGCAGACTTAGAGAAGGAAAGGGCCTCCGAGGTCTCTTAGTCCAAGCCTGCCATTTTGTAGTAGAGGAAAATGATGTCCAAAGTAGAGAAAGCAAGCATCAGAAATGGCCTTTGAACCCAGACCCTCTGACTCCAGTCAGCATTTTTCCCACTCTACAGCACTGTTTTCTATTCTCCCTGATAGCAGAAAACACCTCTGTTAAGCTTATATCTCCTCTGTTTTATGTTTTGTTTGTTACTACTAATAAGAGAATCACTAAAGTTGCCTCTGTTGTATTTATCAAAGAATGTTATATGCTGTTAACACATACCTAATAGAAACCTTTCATGCAATTAACAACAAAAAGCAAGTCTTGCATTCTTTGTGTAGCTAGGTGATGCCACAGTGCACAGAGTGCTGGATCTCAAGTCAGGAAGACCTGAGTTCAAATCCAACTGCAGACTTTTGATAGCTCTGTGATACTGGACAGGTTACTTTACCTCTGTTTACCTCATTTGTAAAATGGGAGTAACAGTAGCCCACTGCCTCCCAGGATTTTTGTGGGGATCAAATGAGATAATACTTGTAAAGCACAATGGAAAACACATGCTCTAATGAAGAATATAATCTGAATAAATCTTCCTTCTCATATTTTTATTAATATTTCAACATCCTAAGAATCATGTCACTTCCAACATGGACTTCTTTCATGATCTTCCATTCTCTTTTTTTAAGTGCCATTTTCACTTCCTTAATCTAGCATGTCAGAAGGATAGGCAAAGCCTATATGTGATGGCTTCACCAACATTGCTGGAGAAATTGTTTGTCAAAGAAATGATGGCAGAATTTTTCCATTTTCTCTTCTCTTTCCGGTTTCATATTTAAATTACTTTCAGATTATCTGGCTTTAATCCATCTCACAAAAAAAATTTCTGCATATTGGACTTTATCCCACAATGCTTCTCATTGTTTTGTGAAGTGATGTGGTTCATAACCTTCTACCATTTCCATATGGTTTCACAAAAATATTAACATTCTAAACTGGAGTTGCCCATGGCTGCCATGACTCTGGTAATGGACCTGTTTTTCCTGGTTGAGGCAGTTCCTTGATTCTTGTGACCTAATTTTGGCAGATGCTTTGCATTGATTCAACTTCTACTTAAAAATAGAAAGTTTGTATTAATATATATTCCTTTATCTATTTTCACTTTAATGTGTCAAGATTTTATTTGAATAGTTCATATTCTCTTAATTTCAGGCCATAAGTATTAACATTTATCCTTCCCCTTACCCATTTTGGCACTAATTGATTGGATTGGATCACTGGTGGTACAGGAACAACTTTGATTTGAAAATTACTCCTATTTTCATAACCAATCTATAAAATCATTTTTATTTATTGTAGAGTTATTTATTGTTTATTACTTATTATTTGTTGCATAGTTATCACTTTGTCCAAAGCCTTCTGACTCTCTTGCTAAAGAAAATGTTGAAGGTATATTAAGTGTTATTAAGTGTGAGGATTCTTTGTAAGTCTTGAAAATATTTGTTTCTTGATCCTGAATCATGTTTTCCCACTCATTTTTCATTATTCTCCTCTGTCCCCACCTTTACACTGGTGCCACCAGATATTAAAGCACACATTGGCTTGGTTTGAATATTCTTATCAAGGTTTTTATAGTTTCTATACCTCTTCAACTTCTGCAATAGGCATTAATATATAAGTCACCATCGTTCTCATGGTGGTCATTTTGTTTATGCTCATTATGAGTAATAGAAAGCAATATGACTAATTATCAACATATTGGTGTTTCTTTTTGCCTGGGATAGATGATGAAATAGAATTTTCCACTTCTATTTGCCTTTCCAAGGAGAACATATGGTTCATCCTTCTCTTTTCCTGCAAATTCTTTATGTCTTCTAATTACACTGATAGAGATGTCCTTAATATTGACATATATATGTTGCTCTAGTAGTAGTAGATCGATTGGTCTTTGTATAACAAACAAGTTATTATTTATAGATGCTGGAAAAAACTATGTGCCCATCCTTATGCCACTGTAGAATCATCTGTAACAAATCATAACACCAAATAAGACTGAGGATCAGTTTATATTCTGATGTTTCATTGGTTGCCATGACCAAAGAATTCATCACCAATTGGCCAGCCTAATGGTAAAAAAGTCTTTGGGTACTTGGACTTGTCCTCCAATAGCAGATAGCCTGGCAGTTACTAGGACCATGTACACCACTTTTCCATCATGGACAAACCTTCCAGAGCTAATGAACTTGGGTTTGCATACATGCCTTGATGAGGTTTCTAGAGGACCAATCTAAGAATTTAAAAAAAGAAAAAAAAGTGAATTGAGTTTGGCTCTTTGTTCTGTGTTCACTGTGTTCACTGGGACCGTGTACCCTCATGTTCACCTTGATCATTTGTAACTTGGCTGCCCAATTGTTTTACTCACCATCTTTGTGACTTCTCTAATTATAACTCCTTTTCCTGACCACCCCTCCCCTGTTAGAATATAAGCTCTTCGAGAACGAGGAATTCTCTCTTTTTTGGTGTTTGTATTTCCACCACTTAGCACAGTTGTTGACACATAATAAGTCCTTGATAAATGCTTTTTATCCATCAGCCGTGGCTTAGGCTGGCTTCTAAGTTGTCTCATTTTCTAAGTGCTCACAAACCACCTATCTTTTTTAGAACATTACTGAAAAATCAGCATCAAATTTACCAGTCTAAAATTTTCAAAAGATAGCTTTTCTCCTTTTTCAAACCTGGCATGACATTTTTCTAACTTCTGTTTTCTGACACATCTCCTATTCTCTCCAAATCTTCAGAGAATACTGACAATAGTGCTATTAGTTTTAATATTTCTAGATCTGGAGAACTGAACTTATTTAAAGTGCCTCATTGCACTCTTTTTTTTTTTAAATTCAATTTTATTTTCAGTTCTGAATTTTCTCCCTCCTTCTTCCCCCTCTTCCAATTATTAAGAAAAGAAGAATAAAACCCAATACAAAATGTATAGTCATGCAAAATAAATTCCCACAGTAGCTCTTCCTGAAAAAGGAAAAAGAAACAAAAAAATGCTTTAATTTGTATTCAGAGTGCATCAATATCTGGAGGTGGAAAACTTGTTACATCATGAGTTCTTTGTAGTTCTGGTTGGTCATTGCTGGTCAGAGTTCTAAGTCTTTCAAAGTTCATTTTCTTTATAATTGTTGTTATTGTATAAATTGTTCTCCAAGTTCTGTTCACTCAACTTTTTCTTTTTGAATGTTTGCAGTATTTTTTACTTGATCTGAAAGCTCTGGATTTTGGCTATAGTGTTTCTGGGAGTTTTCATTTTGGTATTTCTTTCAGGAAGTGACCAGTGGAGTCTGTCATTTTCTACTTTGTCTACTGGTTCTATGATATCTGAACAGTTTTCTTTATGACATCTTGAAATATGATGCATAAGTTCTTTTTTTCCCCCTTATGGTTTTCATGTAGTTCAATAACTTTTAAATCATCCTCAATCAATTTTCTAGGTCAATTATTTTTCCTATGAGATATTTCATATTTTCTATTACTTTTTAGAGTTTTAGTTTTGTTTATTTTTTCTTGATGTTTCATGAATTGGGACACTTGGCCAATTCTAATTTCTAAGGAATTTTTTCTCCTGTAAAGTTTTGTGCCTCTTTTACCAAACTGTTAATTCTCTTCTCATAGCTTTCTTCCCTTGCTCTTGTCTCTTTTCTCATTCTTTAATGCTTTCACTTGGTTTTTAAAAATAGTTGTTAGCTACTTTAACTCTTCTAGGAATTCTTACTAGTTTTCTATCTCAGTTGCATTTTTCTTTGAGCCTTTACTTGTAAATGTTTTCTTTTTAACATTTTTTTATTTCTTTTACTTTTAATTTATGAGATAAAACAAACATTTCCATAACATAGTATAATAAAAAATGATTACATTTGAAACTGCAAATCTATTGTGTACAACTTGCTATTCTATTTAAATATATGATAAACTTAACATGTAAATGTCTTTTTCTTTTTTCCTTCCTTCCTTCTCTCCCCCCCTCCCTAGAAATGGTTACCAATAGATGCAAAAATGTGTATATATGTAAAATCATTCTATAAATACTACTATTTATCAGTTCTTTCTCTGAATGCTGATAGCATCTTCCTTCATATGTCCTTTGTAGTTAATTTGAGTATTTTTAATGGACAAAATAACTCATTCACTCAAAGTCATTTTTAAAACAATATTGATATTACTGTACACAATGTCCTCTTGGTTCTTCTCTTTTCATTCTTCTTTATTTCATGCAGGTCTATCCATGTTTCTAAGATCATTGAGCTCATCATTTCTTATAGCACAGTAGTATTCCATCCCAATCATATACAACAACTTGTTCAACCATTCCCTGATTGACAGGCATCTCTGCAATTTCCAGTTCTTTGTCACCACAAAGAGAACTGCTAAAAACACTTTAGAACACATAGGTTCTTTTCTTTTTTCCCCTAATTATCTTTGGAAATAGATCTAGTAGTTGTATTGCTGGGTCAAAGGGTATAGGCAGTTTAATAACTCTTTAGGCATTACTCCACATTACTCTCCAAAGTGGTTGGATCAGTTCACAATTTCACCAGAAATGAATTAGTACCCCAATTTTTCCACATTCCCTCCAACATTTATCACTTTCCCCTTCAGTCATCTTAGTTAATCTTATAGGTGTAAAATGATACCTCAAGGTTGTTTAAATTTGTCTTTCTCTAATCAGTAATGATTTAGAACATTTTTCCATATGTCTATAAATTGTTTTGACTTCTTCATTAAAAAAGTGCCTATGACCATTTATCAATTGGGGAATAGAATGACCCACATTCTTATAGATTTGACAAAGTTCTTTAAATATTTGAGATATGAGACTTCTGTCTGAGAAAGTGTCTAAAAAATGTTTTCCCAAATAATAATATTTGCTTTTCCTCCAAAAAAATAAAAATAAAAAACTGTTTTCCCAATTTTCTGCTTTCCTTCTGATATTGGCTACATTTGTTTATTTGTACAAAAGCTTCTTTTTTATTTATTTTCTTGTTTTATTTGCATAAAAACAGTGGGCATCCTTATTTCACACTTGCTCTTACTGGGAAGGCTTCTTGCCTTTTTCCATTACAAATAATGCTTGCTGATGATTTTAGATAAATGCTTTTTATCAATGTAAGGAAAAATCTATTTATACCAATTCTCTCAAGAGTTTTTAATAGAAATAAGTATTTTACTTTATCAAAAGCTTTTCCTGCCTCTATTGATATAACTGTATAATTCTTTTTTTACTTTTATTATTGTTAATGAATTATGTTACTAGCTTTCCTTATGTTAAACCATGCCTGCATTCTTGGTGTAAATCCCACTTTATCATAATGTATATAACCTTTTTAAATATATTGTTGTAATCTTTTAGCAAGCATTTTATTTAGGATTTATTTAGGATATTTGTTAATAAAATTGGTCTATGATTTTCTTTCTCTGTTTTTATTCTTCCTGGTTTAGGTATCAGTATCTTATTTGTTTCATAAAAGAAGTCTGGTAGCATCCACTTTGTCTATTATTCCAAATAATTTATTTAATGTTGGAATTAGTTGATCTTTAAATGTTTGGTAGAATTCACTTGTAAATCCATCTGATCCTTGTGCTTTTATTCTTAAGCTCATTTAGCCTGTTCAGTTTCTTTTTCTAAAACAGGTCTATTTAGATATTGTATCTTCTCTTTTGCTATTCTAGGTAATTTATATTGTATATATTCTTCCATTTCACTTAGATTGTTAAATGTGTTAGCATATAATTGGGAAAACAACTCCTTATAATTGTTTTAATTTCATCTTTGTTAGTGGTGCATTCATTCTTTTCATTTTTAATACTAGTAATTTGGTTTTCTTCTCTCTCTCTTTTTAAAATCAGATTAGCTAATTTCACCTTTAATTTTTCAGATTTTCTATTTAGTGTTTAATTGGGGATTTTTAGTTTATTCTTTATCTAGTGGTTTTTTTTAATGGCATGCCCAATTCATTGGTTTGCTTTCTTGTAAATGTTTTCAAGTCCTTATCTTCCCCCATGTATTTGCCTTGAGCTTCCTTGTTGGCATAATAGCTCTTTATTATGGTTCTTTTTTATCCTTTTGTTATTCCTGCCTACATCTTGACTTTGGATTTTATGTTAATGCTGAGCTCCGCACACATTTAAGGTGGAGGTAGGGAGGGGCAGTCATCTGGCCTGAGATTATGTCTTCTTATATCCTGCTATTTTCTCAGCTCCAGATGGGACTCTGCAAATTTTCTGTGTTTTTAAAGGGGTGTGATCCACAAGGGAGGAACATTCATTGTCACCCTGATGTGCGTCCTGCAAATTGCCAGTTCAAGTTTAGGTCCATCAGTTTGTTTCTGATTGGGAGTTTCAGCAATCTGAAGCCCCTATTGGACTGCTAGAAGTTTCTAAGGGTTCAGAATCCTCTTTTGGTCTAGGATAGTGGGCTCTGCTCTAGGGATAAGTGCCACACAGCTACAGCATGCTTCCCAGAAATTGTTCCTAGGGTTGGCACAAGAGACTGCTCCTCTATGCCCTGGATCTGTGGAGATGGGCACTGGTTGGTAGGTGACAGGACTGTCAAACATCCCCCTTTCCTGTACCCAGTGCTTGATCAGGGATCCTCAGTGATGTTCCTTGTCTCAGTCCTCTCTCATGGGCATTGATTGGAGTACTTCCTGTGCTGCTACCTCTAAAGCATCCCTGGTCAGACTCCCTCCTGCAATGTATACAGACCTCTCTGTCCACTGCCCTAAGCCACCCTGGGCTGGAAAAATAACTCACTGTGAATTCCTCTTGGCTTCCCTAATCAGAATTTGGTCTGGTGCATTCTCTAGAGTTTTGTCAAGGAGGTGTGGAGGGTGAGCTAGATATTACCTTCTCTCACTCTGCCACCTCGGCTCTACCTCCCTAGGTGGTAATCTCTTACATTCCATGGACTTCAATTCCCTCTTAATAACATGTCTTTCTACTTTGATGACTATCATCTTTGATGGAGTGAAATGAGAGTTTATTGATTTTACTTTTTCTATGTCATGTGTTAACATAATGCCATCAGCTCCATGTAATAGGTCTATCCAGACACGTTCTCATAAATGTTTAACAACCAGCTCTCTGGAAGGGAGGGCAGGAAATCCACTCATTCACACATTTAAGTATCTGTAAGTAAGAATCTGTATTAACATTAAGTCTAGACAATCAACATAACAATAAATCAAGCCCTGATTTGTAGTGTTTGCTGATTTCTAAGATGTAAATGCTCACAATGAAAATAACAGTTGGCTCAACTGATTCCTTTCAAGCCCGCTCCAATTCATCACTTCATCTATGTCTGTCTTCCTTTTAAAATTAATTAATAAGCTATTTTTTATTCTTTTATCCAACAGATATTTCAATGCCTAATTTTTAAGGAAGTTAAGCACACCCTTTTCTATTTTTGTACTATAAATTGATTCTACAAACACTCTTTTACAGCTCCAAGGTAAACTTCAAATCAGCCCCTTCTGAAACACTGCTAAATTATAAATTAGTGGAGTCCCATTTCACAGAATCATACATTTGAAGCAAGGAAAGACCACAAAGTTAAGATGGAATTTGAACCTGATGATGGCACTATTCCCATTTTATAGATATACACTAAAGACTTGGAACTTTCATTGTAATAAATACAGCAAGACAACACTGAGTAAATACCTCTGTGACAAGGAAAGTAGGCTATTCAGGCACTAAAAATAGAGGTGTTTATGCAAAATAATTTCAAAATTGCCTTTGTAAGGGTGGGGTTGGAAAATACCCAATGCAGCCCTCTCTATATCTTATACTCTAGGTGGCTTCCTACTTTTATTTTTTTTTTTGGAGGGGGGAAAGCAGGGCGATTAGGGTTAAGTGACTTGCCCAAGGTCACACAGCTAGTAAGTGTCAAGTGTCTGAGGTCACATTTGAACTCAGGTCCCCTTGACTACAGGACTGGTGTGCTTCCTACCTTTCCACCCCTAGTTATAACTCTGCAGCTAGGCAAAAGTAGGTTGATATGGGGAACCATAGTTGGAGTTCAGGAGCAGTTTGAAGAATTGGGCAGTGGGGGGTGGGGGGGGGTTGGGATCTTAAGAAATGCTAAAGGATTACAAGGGCATTGCCCTAAAGGATACTCAGGCTTTTCTTGCTTTCCAGCTACTGTTGCCCTCAGAAAACTAGTTCCCAGAAAATGCTAGTTGTAATGAACCCTGGAAGTCAGCAAAGAAGCATCAGAATGTCCCCAAATATCCCGGCTGTCCTTCCTCTGTTACTGCATATGGGACCTAATTACCTTAGCGATCTCTTTCTTTTGTTTTAACATCATGGAAACTAAGATTTGCTGGGATGTTCCTAAAAACAGTCCTTAACTCCCAGGTTTGTTCTTCCTAGATGAGTCTCTGTGGCAGGTCCAGGATTGTGAAAGTCACCTGATGTTTGGACTATGTTTGAATCAACTGACCAACCGGATTTTATGTAAGGACAAAGTATTTATGAGTGCTTCTTCCAGAATAGTTCTGAATTGAGGGGGAGGGGGAAGAGAAAGCCAGTTGTATTAGCTGGAATCTGACAAGAGATATAGCCATAACTGTGTGCTAGCTAAGTAATTCATGTAGTCTGGTGGATGGGGTCAAACACTTAATCATCATGAAACTGTTTTTCATCAGCCATTATTTCCTTGATTTGAGAGCAAAGTTATATCAGACGACAGGGAGAACCAAAAGTTTCAAGTCATGTTAGTGCCCCTGGGTCACATTTTCCAATTTTATTAAAATTCTCTCTATTCTACAACCAGATTGGGTAGTTTCAACTCAATTTATTTTAAGCCTGGACCTGTCAATCTCTGATTATTTGCATAGATGGATTCATTCAGGATTTTCCATCTGTAAGTTCTGCTCTCATGTTAAGAAAGATCAATATATTGAATTAAAAACTCCCAGACTTGACAAAGTAGAGAAGTAATTTTTTTACAGAATATGAAGCCCTACATGTAAGGAGCTTCAGGATGGAAAAAGTCATGTGATGCCTACTGATGAGATGTTGCAGCCCAGAATTCTAAGAGACTAGAAATACCAAGATGAACAAAGGAAGGTATTCTTAGATTGTAAACTGCTCAAAGTCAGGGACAGTGTCATGCTTTATTTTTGTAGCTCCTGCACTGGGTTATTTCCTTGCCCATAGTACTGAATAACAGTTCTGGGAACTAGGAATGTACTTTCAGGAAAACTCTTGGGGTGGAAGTTTTCATGGAACTGGGGGCTTGGAGTATGGTCATACACAAAGCAATGGCAAATGAGGAAAATTCTGCAAAAGAAAATTTCTGTTGTTCATGTTTTTATTGTTCAGTTGTTTCTGTTGTGTCTGACCCCATTTGGGGTTTTCTTGGCAGACACACTGGAGTGGCTTGCCATTTCTTTCTCCAGTTCATTTTTACAGGTAAGGAAACTGAGACACAGGATCAAGTGACTTTCCCAGAATCACACGGCTAGTAAGTATATGAGGCCAGATTTGACCTCTGAAAGATGAGGTTTTCTAACTCCAGGCCCACTACTCTATCCACTGTACCACCTAGCTGCCCCTATTACATAGGGCACTATAATTGCAGCCTTGATGCTATCCTATAAGCCCAAGATACCATAGGTCTAGACAGTAATAATAAATATCATGTATTTAGCCCTTTAAGGTTTGCAAAACTTTTTACATACATTCTCTCATTTGATGCTCACAACAACCTTGTGAAGTAGGGGTTATTTTTATCTTTACTGTAAAGATGAGGAAATTAAAGGTGCTAGAGGGTAAGTGACTTGCTTAGGGTCACACAGCTAATAAGTGTCTGAGGCTGAATTTGTACTCAGATCTTCCTGATTCCATGCCTGGTGCTCTAAACACTGTACCTCCTAGCTGTCCCTAAAGCAAGTGATGCCTTGTAGACAGAAAAGCTTAGGAAATTCAGGAAGAGATGGCATACTATCTCTGTGCCCAGATGCCCTAGACATTCCCATGCTCATTCTAACCAAGTCTGAGAGGCACAATCATCCAGAGGATGAGCAGGTCCTTTTTTCTTAAAATCCCTTCCCTCCCATAGCCTCTTTCCAATATGGCGCACTTTCAGAGGGCAGGGAGAATAGAACATCTAGTTTTCTTTCATGGCATCAGGCAGTCCTAAGTGAGAGACAATCTCCAGGCTTTGAAGTCATCCCCCATACTGTCATCTATTGTTTTGAATATTTCTGTCCCAGGGAGAAACATTTGCCACATGTTTCTTTGCAGTGGCAGTTTCTTGGACATGCTTCTGTTTCATATTTTTAAAACTCTCCTTGTTTTGAGTTAGCCTTAAGCAGCAGCCAATCCTCCCTTCCCAAGAGACCCTCTGCACCGGTTATGTCCTCCTTTCCCACTAGTGTCAGAGCTAGGTTGGATTATGCCAGTTACTTTCTATTGAAGCATATATAAGAGGATCATAAGTATATTGTTGTAAGGAGTGTGCAAACATAGGGAAATTGGAGTGCTATTTGGACACACAAATGAAATGACTTAGAAGAAGCGGCACAAAAGGGCAGTAGGAGTGTGTTCATGTGTCTTCTAGACCTAAGTCAATTTGTCTAAAGCCAATTTACCTAAAAATAATTTGTGCGAAAAGAAAATTTTTGGTGGAGGGTTATCAAAATAACTAAAAGTATTATACTTGATCTCGCTTGCACTGTTAGGTAAATTGATTCCAGGAATACTGGCTTTAGGAGAATGGTCTTAAATAAATTATCCTCTTCCCTTCCTAATGAGTTCTCCATTGACAGAAGCATACAAGTAGAAGATAGATGACCCCTTGCCAATGTGTAGGTGGGTTCTATGTTTCATGTAAGCATTTGCCTAGAGGACCCAATGTCTCTTCTTAGTCTTAATCAATTACTCAAACAACAAGCATTAATTAAGCATTTACTATGTTACATGTGTTGTACTAAGTGCTAGGGATACAGAGTAAAACGCAGAGTCCCTGCCCTCAGGAAGATCATGTTCTAATGGAGAGACAATATACAGAAATTATGTGCATATGAGAAATTAATGATGTAAATGGACAGTATTCTCAGGGGGAAGACACTAGCAGTAACAGGGGTCAAGAAAGAAGTCTTGCAGTTGGTGGAATTTGTACTGTCTTGAAGGAAGCTAGGAGGGAGACTGTTTCAGAGGACAGCCAGTGAAAATTCCTGGAGCTGGGAGATGGACTATTATCTATAAGAAACATACAACAGGCCAATGTCACCAGATCATCTAGCATTTGGAGGGAGTAAAGTGAAAGAAGACTGGAAAGGTGGGAAAAGGCCAGGTTGTGAAGGGCTTTAAAATACGTGCAAAGGATTTTATGTTTGAACCTGGAAGTTATGCAGAGTCTCTGGGGTTTATTAAGTGTGTGTGTGAGTGAGCAGTGATCAGGGATATGGTCAAAACTCCCCTTTGAGAAAATCACCTAGGGTGCTGTAATGGGAATGGGTATTGGAAGATCTTCCCGCCCCTTAATAGACCTGGGGGGAGTTTGAAGATCTCCCCTGCTGTGAAGATAAACTCTGCCCCCTAGAGCCCACAGGAAGCTTCCCTGCTTTGAAAGTAAACTCTGGTCCCTGATAGGCTGAATGTGATCACATGGAGCCTGTGATGGAGGGAATTTGCTGAAGGGCGCAACAGAGGCCACATGAAGCTTCCCTGCTGTGAAGATAAAGTCTGCCCCCTGATAGGCTGAATGTAGCCACATGGAGCCTGGGGTGAGAGGAGTTTGCTGAAGGGAAGCAGAACCCAAAGGAAGCTGGTCAGAGCTAGCCAGACACTGGGGAGAAAGATGAGCTCAGGCAAGCCAACAGAAAGATTTGTGAGTAAATATTGATCTTGTATTGCTTTGTGGGAAGGCTGAAGGATACTGTGGCTCTCCACATTATTATGGCTTCTGAATATCTTTGGTACTATGATGGAATCAGCTTACTGGTTTTGGAATTCAGTTTTCTGGTGCCTAAATAAATGCTTCAGTTCTATTCTCTATCTGGAGAGTTTGGTATACTTTGTGATCGAATGTCATCCGATATTTATAGTCACAGTCTCTATTGTGATCATGGGGTCTGTAAATATTGCACTGGCTCTACAAGGAGGATGGACTGGAGTGGAAAGTGACTTCAGGCAGGAGACCAATCAAAGGGCTATTGCAATAATTCAGGTAT
Organism: Petaurus breviceps papuanus; assembly: GCF_028583685.1. Lineage (NCBI taxonomy): Eukaryota > Metazoa > Chordata > Mammalia > Diprotodontia > Petauridae > Petaurus > Petaurus breviceps. Next base: position 8,445,385 of record NW_027185903.1, read on the forward strand.
GAGGTGATGAAAACCTATACCAACATGGTGGCAAGGTCAGAGAAGAGAAGGGGTATATATGATAGATATTGTGAAAACAGAGAGCAAGACCTGGCAATGGACTGGGAATGTGGAATGCATGTGAAAGAAGAGTCAAGTGTGACACCAAGGTTGCAAACCTGGGTCACTAGATAATGGTGGTGACCTCAACAGTAATAGAGAAATTGGGAAGAGAAAAGAGTTGGGAGGAAGAATAAATTTTGTTTTGGATCTTGAGTTTGAGATGTCTTTTGGACATTTGGTTCAGGATGTCCAAAGAGGAAGACAGTGATGCAAGAATGGGGCTCAGGAGCAAGGTTAGGGCTAGTTGCATCAATTTGAGAATCATCTGCATAGAGATGATGGTCAAACTGCATTTCTTTGTTGTACTTTTTAGCCCTGCATCCCAAGTTATGTCTGTCTTCTTTCCTCGGAGAAACCAAGATGAGAAATAATATATTAGGTTGTGTTGTCTCTCTTTAAAAGTCTATTCGGGCTAATTTCTTAGAGTATACCTTGGAAGAGAGGCAGCATGGTATAGCAGATGGAGGACCAACCTTGGAGTGAGGAGAATCTGACTCTCAGGCCCACATACTGGCTTTGTAGCCAAGTCACTTAATTGCCTCAGGTAACTCCATAAGACTCTAAGCTATAAAACGGTTACCCATTTTCATTGATAGAGAGGATTTCCTCAGTGGATGTTACCTATGCTAATAACATTACAGATTGAAGTGAGGGGGAGTAGACCTCAGGAGCTAGCAAACTGTGGTCCATGTACCAAAGATGGAAACCCACTTTTCAATGGTTTCTGATCCTGGCATAGCTAAGGAACCTGCTACTAAACTGAACTAAGAATTTCCTTTTCTGCATTATATTGTGCACTTATCCTTGGCATTGTTCTGAATCTTAATGAATGAGAATGTTTTTAAATATTTGGAGCAAATGAACAATGGAAATAATACATACTCTTATGATACATGTTGGGACAATACCCCCACACACACACACACATGCACACACAACACACACCATTTACTGCCCTCCTCCATGTGGTGAGGAGCAGATGGTGAAACAAAGAACTGCATAATGTCACTAGTGAGCAATAAAAAATTCCTTAAGAAAAGCGAACAACTCTCTGAAAAAAATATAGAAAGAAAATAGAAGTCAGAGGAGGATATTGAAGCAAGGAGCAGTACAGGAAACATACTAAGGACTGCTGGAGAAAATCAGGAAACCGTACCTATTGAGTCTGTCTGACTTTACCTGGGTCCTCACTTCTCCACGGCATTTCCTTCATTGCATGGTTACTCACTACACTCACTTTTGAAAACCTCCTCCCCTCCTCTCAACATCCTTCTATCAACTTGAACCTTCTCTTTTTCACCAAATGATTTTGTCACCTACATTACTGAGAAGATTGAGGACATTTGGCTTGAGTTCTTCGACTGTCCTCCATAGCTTCAAAGTTTTCTGTACACTCCTATCCTCTTTCTTTATCCTTTGTTTCTGAGAATGAATTGGTCTCCCTCCTTGCCAAAACTAATCCAATCATTGGTCCCTTTAATACCATTCTTTTCAATCTTTTCCAAGACATTGTTTTATTGAGCATTCATTTCCTACTGCTTTCTATCCCTACTGGTCCCTTGCCCTTCTGCCCTATCCTTGAAACAAGAACACTTTAAAGCACCCCAACCTGATTAGTTTATACTTTTTCTACTTCTGTACCATCCAGTGATTCCCTTATCCCTTGCAACATCATCACTCCTTTCTAATTGCTTTCTTTTCAAAGTCACTAATGAGCTCCATATTAATAAATTCAATGGCCTTTTTCCAGTCTTCATTCTTTGGGACCTCTTTGAAATATCTCACACCATTGACTGTCTTTTCCTCAATAGCTTCTCCTTCATTGGGTTCCATGAAATTATAATTCTCCAGGTTTTCCTACCTCCCTCTTTCTGTCACTGGATCTTATTCCTATTCCCAATCCCTAAATGTGGGTGAAACTTTAGACATGTCTTCAATCCTACACTTTAATTTAGTTACTGGGTCTCGTTCTAAATCTTTATTTCCAACCCCAAATCTCTCTCTTAAGCTTAAGTATCACAGTTCCAACTACTCTGACTTGAGATCCTGCCATCAGGACGCTGACTTGTAAATCATTTCCAAAAACAGAATTAATCTTCTTTACTCCAATACCTGCTCATCCTCCCCCACTTCTTCATTTCTGTTGATATGGTGTACTGAAAGACTACCCCCTCCACCCCTGAAGCAAGATTTCATAACTGTCTTTGATTCTTTCTGGCTTCCCATCAGTTGCAAAATCCTGTCAATTCAATAAGTCTGCACCATCTCTTTCATCTGTCTCCTCTTTTTTACAGACAGAGTCACTACCTTGAATTACCTCCTCACCTCCTACCTTCACAGTTGTAATAAATAGCTTCTTGACTCTTTCCTCTGACCTCAGCACCACAGCTAGGAATAACCCAGATAGCATCATTGCTATAGAAAGCAGGGCAGGAGGTCACAGCTGAGTTGTTTAGTATTGCCATTATGAATGCTTAGTACTATTATGTAGAGTGGAGATTTAAGGAAAAAGAATAGCTGTGTCTACTGCTGGTAACATCTAGATTGGCCACAATCATGGAACCTTTTGAGAAATTTGTTGTTTGCAGTAAGAAATTCAGATTCAAGATCTTCCAAGGCTTCTGAAATGATGGTAAACCAGACCATGCCTGTTAAACCTTGGAGACCTTATATGAACATGTATTTTCTCCCTGTATAGCACTGACCTGTGAGGCAGGAAAGTTGTGGTGTGTGTGTGTGTGTGTGTGTGTGTTTATTTCCCATGGGTGTCATGTCTATGTTCTGTGTCTCTTCAATGACTGAGGTAGAAAGAGGATCAACCTCCTACATTTAAATCTTGAAAATAGGTTTTCTTAGACAGCTCTATATCTAATATTACATCTGTTGAAAATCTCCCCCATTGTCCATGAGTTTATTTGGGAGTCCCAAATTTGGGAGTATTGTGTATCTACAGTCCCCTGCCCCCCCCCTCCCCCCAATGATCCTTCACAACACCACTGGAACAATTTTTCCAAAGCATAGTTAAAACCACCTCACTCTCCTGCTAAAAAACAAACAAAAACCCTTCAGTAAAATGCATATGCCTCATCCTAGCATCTGAGAGTCTCCAGTAATCTAGTTGTGGCTTACCTATTTAATCTTTTTGCATGACACTCCATTTCCATGTTCTTTTGCAGCCCACAGGGTCCTCTCCAGTATGTTTTTATTTTTACCGATCAACCCTCAAGCATACAATTGACATCAAAGGCATTTTATTTAAATTGTAAATGTAAATTGTTGTTAATATAGCACCTCCTTCATATGCTTCAGGTTCCTCATATGAGTACATATGTACTCAGTGGGAATAGTATGCTTTTATGGCAATTATATATGGGACTTCCACACATGAAAATCATGTGAGTAAATATGCATTAGGGGATACACATGCAAGGAACATATAGCCAAAGCACTGGCATGAATGAACGGTTCAAGTTTCCATCATGGCAATGCTGCTGATATTTTCTGTTGATGCTCTCAGCTAGACCTTATCCCTGCCGAGTGTTGTTCCCTGATGCTAGTCTCTCCACCAGCAGGCCACCACCTCCACCTATATTAAGGATCACCTCATGCCCCAAAAAGATACTGAGGAGTCAAAGAGAAGACAACTAACTCTGAAGAAGACAAATAAGCAACCCAGAAGCAGAACAATCTTGGTTCCCTGGTGGTCAGTTCTGTGACTCAGGGTACCAATATATAAAGATAGTTTGAATATGTACAGCTAAGTGGCTCAGTAGATAGAGTGCTGGTCAGGATAGAGCAGAGTCAGGAAGACTCATCTTCCTGAAGTCTAATCTGGCTTCAGACACTTACTATCTGTGTGACCCTGGGCAAGTCACTTAATCCTGTTTCCCTTGGTTTCCTCATCTATAAAAATGAGCAGGAGAAGGAAATGACAAACCACTTATCTTTGCCAAGAAAGCCCCAAATGGGGTCACAAAAAGAGTCAGACACAACTTAAATGACTGAGTTTGAAAATGTAATAAACTTCAGAGAGAGAGAGAGAGACAGAGACAGAGAGAGACAGAGACAGAGACAGACAGAGAGAGAGAGAGAGAGAGAGAGAGAGAG
>NW_027185903.1:8449693-8455508 GCF_028583685.1 Petaurus breviceps papuanus
GAGAGAGAGAGAGAGAGAGAGAGAGAGAGAGAGAGAGAGAGAAAGAGTGCTAGGTGGAAAAGTAAGAGGGCACTGGACCTGGGATCAGGAAGATCCGTGTTCAAACCCAGACTCATTACTAGCTGTGTGACCATGGGTGAATCACTTAACCTCTGTTTGCCTCAGTTTTCTTAATGTAAAATAAGGATAATAACAGCATCTACTACTCAGCGTTGCTTTAAGGATCAAATAAAGCAATTATTTTTTTTTAAATGTCAAGTCAGATGGGTGCCATAGCTATAGATCTTTTACCAACTCTTTTGGCCAACTCCATCACCTACTGGAGCCGCTGGGCTTAATAAGCCTCCCTAGGAGTGGGTTATATGTCTTTCAGTTTGCACCATCAGGCCACTTTATCAGTTTGCTGCTGTGCTTCCACTGAAGTACCACTTTGGAGGCACCTGTAATTCAGCCTTCCATGTCTAGGAGTTGCTAGAATTACTGAATTTTTCCTTAGAAGAGAAGGCTACTGCTCTCCTCAGTCAGCATTCCCAGCTAAAAGCTGCAATGATGCTCTTAACTATCCCAAGTTAGCTCTCTCAGCCAAGCTACCTCAGAAAATACAGAGGCTTACACTGACATCACCCTCTTCTTAGCCACCTTTTATTAACTGCTTCTCTTCTTTTGAATTCTTCTCTTCTCTGATCTCAACTCAATTACTCCATCTTTCCTAGATCTCTCAGCTCACCTAGATACACCCACCTCAGTTCTTGAATCTTATTATATTCCATCACAGAATTAAATGTCCCTAGGACTAGGACTCTACTTTCTCTAATGGAAAAAGAAAAAGATTGAGGGGCATTGTGGTAAGGAAACTGTTTTTTAACCTCACCTCAGTAACCCTTCTTTTTAAAGCAAAATATCAATGACTATAATGACTACAGAATTCTGAAGGCTGTTGATTTTCCCAGCAACACATCATAGCCATGTCTCTGACCTCTCTGTACTATGTCCTCACTAGATAAATCAGTCTGCTTGCCATTCTGTGACTTCATTTGACCCTCTCTCACATCTTTGCCTTTGATTCAAGCTGCCTCCTGTGCTTAAAATGAGTAATTCATGTACTTCTTGAACTTTTTTGCTTCAAGCCCAGCTCAACTTCCTCCTTCCATGAAACTCCATAAGACTCATCCTCCCTGCCTAAGCAGTCTATGTGATTTCTCCCTTCTTGAATCACTCATGCAATTCTGGATGTCTATAAATTTATCATATTACAAATTATAATCTAGTTATTTTCATATTTCTCCTAACCTTCCAACCAACCTTTCCCCTCCCACAAGATTGTAAGAATCTAGGGGGCAGGGACTATGTCCTCTTTCACTTTTCCATCCCCCAATGCCAAGCACCATATGCTACACATGGTAGGTGCTTTCATAAACATTTATGAAATTTTCTTATTTGAATCATTATTTTCTAGATTAAGACAGAGAAATAAAGTGACTCACTCAAGGTCACACATCTAGAAGCAGTCAAGATTAGAATTTAGGCTATCTGATTTTCAACCCAAGACTCTTTCTCTTTTATATTTCAGGGGTCAACCCAGTCAATGATTGGCCCATGGATCCAACCCAGCTTATGATTGAAGGGAATCTACATTATTCTCCTAAAATATTATGTATTATAGCTATATACATAGGTTTCTTATCCGCCTTCTAGATTGTAAGCTACTTGAGAGCAAGAACCACGTTTTATCTAAATATAATCCTCTTGTAGTCAGTATTTTGAAATGAACAATTTTTTTCCACTGGATATCTACCATGCTCTTTTCCCAACTGTTCAAGGACCAGTCCAAATACATTTTGGCCATTTAATAGTTCTCAAGCATCTGTTGTTAGAATATAACTGATTACATATGGTTGTTGTATGTTGTAAATCCAATGAGTGCTGCTTTTGAGGATACTGCATGTCTCCTTTCTGATAATATTTTCAATGGTTGAAGAACTATGTAAACAAACATGTTTTCCCACCCTCAAAAAAGACCCATTTAATTTCTCTACACCTCAGTTCCCTCATCTGTAACCACCCTTACTCTGCTTGCCTCATAGTATTGGTTGAGAATCAAATGAACACGTGAATGAAAGTCCTTTGAAAAGAATTTTTTTTTTATTTAAAAAAAGCATTGCATAAATGGTCAAGCTCCAGGCATGCCAATAACAACACCCACAGAAACTTGACTGGGCGTTTTATTCTTTTTCCCCTATAAACCTGATTCAGTCTCCTCAAACTATCCTTTCAGGTTTGCTGTACACCTTTGACTTTTGTCCTGCTACTGCACTTTGATGACACTGGAAGAGGGTTAGGCTGATGACTGTGCAACTCTGCCTCACTTAAATCCAATTCACAAGCAAGTCATCATTCATGATATCATTGGTCCTCTGAAAGTGAAGGACAAACAACCATCAGCTTTATTTTCAACGGTTTTTTCTTAGAAATATGATCTTTTACATTAACTTTTGTACAGTTAACTCAAAGCTTCCTGGAGGTCTCCAATATTCTCTTATATACTCATGGTAGAATCATCCAATACAATGGACTAGCCTTAGATAAAATTTTGAAGTTAACGAGGAAATGTTTCCTTCCCTCATCTCTCCTTAGACAGTAAGTGTGACCTCCCTGAGTGGAAAAGCATAGCTAATAATGAGTTGCTAATATCTTAGCATGAATTGATTTAGTGTGTCATCCCTCCCAAGAATATGCATATAAAAAAAAAAACCTCTTTGTACACTGATCCAGCCATTCTGGAGAGCAAGTTGAAACTATGCCCAAATGGTTTTAAGACTGTGGGTGCCTTTTGATCCATCAATACCTCTACTAGGTCTATATCCTAAAGAGATTTTTAAAAGTGGAAAGGACCTATTTGTGCACAAAGATTTATAACAGTTCTTTTTGTGGTGGCAAAGAATTGAAAATTGAGGAGATGCCCATCAATTAGGGAATGAATGAACAAGTTGTGGTATTCCATTGTTATAGAATATGACTGTGCTATAAGAAATGATGAACAGGCTAATTTCAGAAAAATCTAGAAAGACTTAAACAAACTAATGCAAAGTTAAGGGAGCAGAACCAGGAGAATATTGTACACAGTAACAGCAACACTGTATGATGATCAACTGTAAATGAGTCTGCTATTCCCAATAATGCAATGATCAAGACAATTCCAAAGGATTCATGCTGAAAAAATACTACCCCCCACAGAGAAAAAAACAATGCAATCTGAGTGCATATTGAAGCATACTATTTTTCACTTTCTGTATTTGTGTGTGTGTGTGTGTGTGTGTGTGTGTGTGTGTGTATATATATGTATATATGTTTACCCTTTGGGTCTGTGTCTTCTTTCACAATATGACTAATACAATAATATGTTTTTCATGACTGAACATGTATTACCTGTACCAAATTGCTTACTATCTCAGGGAGCGAGGAGGTGAGGCAAGAGAGAGAAATGGAACTCAAAGTTTTAAAAAATAAATCTTAAAAATTGTCTTTACATGTAATTAGGGAAAATGAATTATTATTTAAATAAATTATTAGGAGATAAAGCCAAAGCAATGAATTTATAATGGTATTGTAAGCTGTTGCTGTGCTTGTCCTTCATTTTGGAAGAGGACCATGACATCAGGAAGATGATGACATGACTTGCAGTTGACTTGGATTTAAGTGAGGCAGGGCTGTGCAAGGTCACCAGCCTCACTTTCTCCTCCAGAGCCATCTGGATCCAGTGACCAGATATTCATCAGGATGACTGGAGATGGCCCAGGATGCAATGGGACACCCTGGCCCTTTTAGGCTAAGGCCTTGTCAGGTTCTCACTGAGAGTGAGGTAACACCCATTCAGTGAATAGTCCTCTTTAAGAAGGGAGTCAAGGGATGGCCCCTTAATTAGAAAAAAGAAAAAAATCAAATTGGGAGGGGAAGACCCTCAGGGTTGCTGTCTCATAGAGAAACAGTTGCATTGTAAGCATCAGTTAGATGGATAGATGGTTGAATTTTGGAATAGGGAGAGCATCCTGGTATCCTTGAGATCATACCATTCTGAAGCCAAATTGAAAGAAACTTATCACTATAGGTTTGACCACCACAGGACTTTTTTTTTCTGACTCCATAAATCATATAGGCTGTTTTCTAAGGCATATGTTGTAGTGGGGAGAGAGGGACTTCATATGCATTGGCGGAGGGAGTATACACAGTCCTTCATTTATTCTTTCAATCAGTCAGGAGACTCAAATGAAATAATATTTGTGAAAAGCTCTTATTATAGGGCCTGGCACGTGGTAGGTACTATATAAAAATGCTTATTTCCTGTCAATCAATAACCATTTATTACATGCTAGGGACTGGGGATTGTTATTGTTGTTTATTAATTTTCATATGTGTCTGACTCTCTGTGCCCCCTTTTGGGGTTTTCTTGGCAAAGATACAGGAGTGGTTTGTTATTTCCTTCTCCAGCTCATTTCCTGTCCTCAAGGAGCTTGGGGGGTAGGGAGAAGCTAAAGGCCACAAAGGTCAGGTTTGCTCAAAAATGGTTCGAACTAAGTGTGGATGACCATCTAGCCCCTCCCCTTAGTAACGTGCTTAGCAATCTCAGATTCTCTTCCTGTGGAAGAAACTGAAGGATAACAGATGAAATAAGAGATATTTGAATAATTAAAATAATATTCAAATCCTTCCTCTGTCACTTACTAGCTTTGTGATTTGGGGCAAGACATTTAACCTCCCTGAGTCTCAGTTTCCTCATCTGTAAAATGGGGGTTGGACTAGCTCTATATTTACAATCCTCTTCTCCCTGCCCTGTGAGTCTTCCATGTTAGACTGTAACTTTAAGTCTAGCTCCTAGGGCTAATGCCTAAGCTTCTTCCACAGGAAGGGCAATAACAGACCATCAATGCTCCCCTTTTCAGAGAATCTGAGATTGCTAAACACATTACAGGGGACGGGATAGACAGTTATCCTCACGTAACGGTCATTTTAAAGCAAGCCAGACCTCTTGGGTCTTTAGCTCTGCCGTCCTCTACCCAGAAGATGAAAAGGAAAACAATCTTAGGGTCTCTGAATGAGGGATGTGCACAGAGAAGAGAGCAGCTCACATGCAAATGCACTTCCAGGGTAGTGCCTTTGTTTCCAGGCATTCAATACAGGACTCTTTTATTACAGAACAATGGGAGTCATTAATTACCTGGCATTGGGGGAAAGCTTTGTAAGAAAGTCAGTCTTTGATTATCTATCTTTGCCATCTCTTCAAGGCATTCTATTAGACTTACTGTAGTTAGAGAGGAAGAACAAGGGGAGGGAGAGAGATTGAAATCCTGGCGACAAAGGTGACCCAGGTTCATAATTGCTCTCCTCCCCTGAAAATTTCAAGTGTAATTACTTTCTAATTATCTCAGGAGAAGAAGCTCACATTTGAAGACTGAATCATGTGAACTTAGGATAGAGAGGCCTCACTGAACCACATCAAAGGTCCTGAAATAGCAACTTGGGGCTAGTTAAAGACAGAAGAATTTTGACTTCTTGCTGCCTATCATAGAAAACTGGAAGAGACCTTGGAGAAGTAACTAGTCTAGCCCTCTGATTTTAAAGATAAGGAAACTGAGGGCCAAGCAAGTTAAGTGACATCCCAGGTCACAGAGGCAGAATTTGAAATGATATCCCATGATTCACCAGTGCTGGAGGTTGGGACAGATCACACTACATAAATCCTTCCTTCCTACAACTAGAGAGAGAGAGAGGGAGTGTGTGTGTGTGTGTGTGTGTGTGTGTGTGTGTGTGTGTGTGTGTG
>NW_027185903.1:8455518-8476034 GCF_028583685.1 Petaurus breviceps papuanus
TGTGTGTGTGTGTGTGTGTGTGTGTGTGTGTGTGTGTGTGTGTGTGTAAAAGGAGTAGCTTAACAGGGCTTCAAGATTTTCAACTGACTGTCTACATCTGAGTTTCAGGTTTTTGTAACAGCAGTAGATAGATCCGAGTCCTTCTCTCACATCCTCTGTTTTCCTGAGTTACTGCTGGACGCCAGGCACAGGAGCTCTGATATGGGGAAAGGCACAGGCCCTGAGAAGGTGGCAGGGACTTGGAACCAAAGAGTTGGCTGGACACAGGGCCATCACCTCAACTCATCATACCCTGGAGACAGCTCTGCTTACATTGAATCATTTGGTATCTTTGTCTGATGGGGTTCCTGACTGTCTGAGCATGCAGGTGATTTGCACACTGTAATGTAGCCTCCACAGTCTAGCCAAAGTCCAGGAAAAGACTTTCCTGAAGAGGGAGCCAGCCTGGTCTTTGTCACTGCCAGTGGATCAAAAGGCAGACACTGAGGAAGATCATCTCAGGGTCCAAATGCCAGAGATGCAGGCTGGTTTCCAAACTCTTCGAAGTCACTGATTACAGAGAAAAAGACCAGGCCATTTCTTGGGATTTCTTACAGGTTTTCCCTCCCCCAGCCACCTAATATACAGTAGAAGCAAAATTGGATGGTTTGTTGTTGCCTGGATTCAGATATACTGTGGGTTAAGCCACCATCAGTAAAATACAACTATATGTAATAATATGATGGGCAAAATATCATTGTCCCATAAAGTAGAGAAAAGACTTGTCTTCCAAAAACCAATGCTATGAAAGTTATACTCTAGCCGCTTGGCACAAAGGAAAAAGCACTGGCTCTGGAGTCAAATGACCTGAGTTCAAAATGAGGATGTGACTTGCTAGCCGTGCTCCCTCCAAACCAAGCTCAGCTCTGACTCCCCAGACTCCTCCTCAACCTTGCTCCTGGGGGCTACCTTTTCAGGTTACCTTCAGGGCTACCTTTCCAATCTCTATGATTGGAATGCAAACTCTTTGAAGGCAGAGACTATCTTTTTGCTTGTATTTATAATCCCAGCCCAGACTGTTGCTCCTATCCCTTACTTAATACTTAATAAAAGTCCCTTCCTTAATAGTCCCTTCCTTAATAAAAGCTTTATCTAGCTATGGTTATGAATCTCAACTACAACATGAGACCTTGGGCAAGTCACCATTTCTCTGGGTCTCAATTTTCTCCTCTGTAAAATGAGGGGACTAGGCTATTGACTTCTGTGGCAGCTTCCTGCTTTGAGATCTATTATTCTAATAGGATAGATATGTCTAAAAAGTGAACTTACCTGCCAAACAGTACCATACTCCTGCATGGTGTAGGGGCAGATCCTTCCTTCTCATATCACTGTATTCAGGTGAAAATGAATATCAAAAGAACAACCCTAAAAGGAACGAATCCATCCTGTGTTTGATAGGCCCGGGGTTTAAGATTCATCAGAAAAGGATGAAACCTTTCAATCTTTTTTTTTTTCTGAGTAAGCCACAGAAGACCACATATTTTTTAAACTTTTGGTTGCTGAAGTTGTTTTAACCAAAATAGACCTTCCTGACTTCTGAATTCAAAGCATCCCAGTTCATTTCCTAAAATAAACCTATAAATTATGACAAACTTCCAAAAGCCTGGTTGGAAGTTTGGCCAGACAGGCTGCCCAGGTCTCACTTTTCTGTCCTGTTCATCTCAGACAAGTTCCATGCGTGACGGGTCAGGAGACTCTTGGTCTCAGTCCAAGCATTTTTCAGATGATCTTTATTTTATTTTTAATTTCCCCACAAATGTGCGCCAGGCGCGGATCTCGTCACTTACAGACATAGCCCTCTAATCTATGCCGCCCTTCCGTAGCTCATACTACGAAATGAATTAAGGTCCGGTTACATATAAAAGTGATTATGATCAGTAAAATAGCCAAGGTCGCCCCTGAGTCGGCAATCCCAAAAAAGGACAAAGACCCTTTGTTGAGGTGCTCCCCTTGGCTGCCCAGGGCCAGGCTCTGCTAAACCAAAATCACCTCGTGAGCAGCCTCAACATTCCACCGGTTTCAGATTTTATGGAGGGACAGCTTTACTGCTGGTAAACACCCCCAGCCTCCTGTTGCGAAGAGACAATGAGTTGTTTTCTATTGTTGAGGGAAATCTTTTGTTTTCTGTCTCCATCAGAGGGCATTCCTTTTAGTGGGAACTGACCTCATCCTTTCAGAAACCTCTACAGCGATATGACTTCTTCACCCAGGCAGGTGAATTGCTCCAGCTTTTAACATCTGAGGCCACCTCGGTCCTTTCTTTGTCCCTCATTAGGTTCACACAGAGCACCCTTGGGACTTTAGACTCTGTTTGCCCTCATCTCAAGTCAGCCAACTGGTCCCTGCCTCTAGAGTGCCCACTGAGCGTAGAAATAGGTAACAGAATAGTAGACAGAAACGAGAACAAAGCAGAGACAGATATTTCCTAACCTCGAGGCATTTATAATCTTTTTGGGCAAAGGAATGGAAACCCCCAACAATTTAAGAACATTCACATAGTCAAATGTTAGCCAAGATAAAATAATGTGTGTGTTGAAGGGACATGGTATAAAAATCTCTGACCTGGGAATCACTATCCTGAACTGAAGATCCAGAAGTTGACTTTGGTTGAGACCTTTTGCTTTCCTTGGGCCTCAGTTTCTCTACATAGTATAAGAGAAAAGAGTTGGAAGAGCAAAGATCGCTAATCAGAGGCTCTGAGCTAAGTTCAGCTACTAGCTAATTCAGACAAATCACTTCTGTCTGAGCCTCAGTTTCCTCCCTCTGTAAAATGAATCTTTATGGGGTTACTGTGAATAGCTAATGAGGTAATGCATGCGCACAAGAAGTAGGGCTGTTATTATCCATTTGACAGCTAAGGAAACTGGGATTCAGAGAGCTCAAGTGATGTGCCCAGTTATATAGCCAATAAGTCCCAGTAGCAAGACTGAAAGCAGCCTTAGAGAGGATGAGTTAGAAAGGGTTCCCCACTGCCTTTCTGTAATTTCTAATTTCTTTCTGCCTTTCTAGGTTGGCTTAGATGATTTCTAAGCTCCCTTCCAGCTATGATATGCTTGGATTCTTTAATTTACCTATAAAATGGGAGAGTGGCATTAGGCAATCCCTCAGGTGGTCCATTCCAGATGTACTATGCTTTGCCTGTAATAATAAAAGCTAGCATGCATTTAGCATGATTTAAGGTTTGCAAAGCACTTTACAAATATTACCTCGTTTGACCCTCACAACAACTCTGTCAGGTAGGTGGTATTATCATTCCCAGTTTACAGATGAGGAAACCAAAATGTATGGAGATTAAGTGATTTGTCCTGAGTCACACAGCTAGGGTCTGAAACTAGATTGGAATTCAGGTCTTCGTGATTTCAGGTCCAGGGTTCTATCCCCTGTACCAAGCTGCTGACAAAGATTTAAAAAAAAATTGAGTAAGTCAAAGAATTCTTTCTCTTTTCCCTAGGGCACCAAGGATAGCTACTTTCCATTTTCTGCTTGGCTATTCCTAAAGAATTCCCAGTCTGTCCCAAAGTGATATTTCCAGGGGGCAGACCTATTCTGTGTGACTTCCTTGACCTTAAGCAAGTAGAGGACCTTGGTTCAGACCTTTAACACTAGGGAGATCAAAAGGTCAGGTAATCCCTACAAGGGATATTGGGCAAATCTCACAAACGGCAAGACCACAAGGTGGAGTTTCCACAGATGCAAGTTTCTGCTGCCTCTTTCCTTAACATTAAAAAGAGGGGGAATCACTGGTTTTTCCGTAGATTGGTGATTCAGTGGCCTTTAGGAGGTAAGCCAACCCTGACACTCATCCAACTTTCAAGTTCCTGTGGCCATTCCTCTTGCCTTATCCTCTTTTCCCTTCCTCCCTGTTCTGTTTTCATGTCATTGCATTTAGAACTAGAAGGCACCTCAGAGATCACCTTGTAGTCCACATCCCCTGCCTGTTTTATGGAGAAGGATGTCCAGAGAGGTTCTGAAGTAACATGCCCAAGGATACACAGGTAGCAAGCGCCAGGATTGGGATTTAAATGCAGATACTCTGACAAACTCTGCAATACCAGATGGCTTTTCAGATGTTTACCCAAGGGTCATGACCCTTGCAGCTCACATTGGGGAGTGGGGCCTCACCTCCAAAAGGGACTCTTTAAGCAGGGTCACTATGGTCCATAAAATGGCCTTCTGCTGTATCTTTGTGCTTTTCCAGGGACGTCTTGAGATACCACTTTTCTCCTCCTCCCCTGTCCCTTACCTCACCTCCCTACACCTCCCTCCTCACCCTCCCTCCCCCAAAAAATAGTTTCTGCAGAGGCTGGAAGAGTGTTTGGATCACTGGCTTGAAATGCGATTAATCCCGGATTAGTCAAAGTCGGATGCCAGAGGATACAGTGCCTCCTCTGCGGGCACACTGGTATCGTCTGTGCTCAGAATGCTATCCCTCATTCACGGCGGCCTCAATTTGATCTGGACATCCGGATTCTGTAACATCATTTTATAACTGTCCCCCCCGACCCTGATGCTATCCTTTAGCGCTCTGAGGACATGTAACGGGAAGCCGCTCCACTTTCTCTCTCCCTCTCTGCTAAGGCCCGCCCGCCCGTGTCACCTGCTGTCCTGGCATCATCCCCCAAGCATCTGCTGTCACACTACATACCGGAATGTCAGCTTGCTGTTTGAGATTCACACCAACGCCGGGCCCCCAGAGGGTGTTGCGTCCTGGAGCCAGGGCTGCTCTTGGGAGCACATTAAAGCGCTGGAGTCCCCTGGCTTTCTGGCAGAACTTCAAGGACTATCCCAATGAAGAGATCTGGGCTGCATACTTGTAAACTCCACAGGCCCCAAGGGCTCAAACACCACCATATTTATGCTCTGGGGATGGATCGCCAAAATAGTTGGGTTGTTATGCAGACCTGTCTCTCTTAAGCAAGGGCCAGCATTTCTGACACCTGTTAATTGGCATTTGAAAAAAAACAAGAGTGAAAGTGGGGGTGGGGGGAGTGGCTGTACCTGAACAGCAGAGGGTCTGAGCTTTCTTCTGGACTCCTAAGCTGGCTAAACTTTAGAAAGAACTGATTGGGAATCAATTAGAATTTATTAAGCAGGCACTGTGCTAAGTCCACTGTGGACACAAGGAAAGGTTAAAAAAAAAAAAAAACCAGTCCCTGCTCTCAAGGAGCTCACGATCTAATGGAGAAGACAATATGCAAACATCTATGTTATAAACAAAACTAGACAAGTCAAAATGAGGGAGATCTCAGGGTAAAGCCATGAAGATAAGCAGAGACCCGGAAAAGTCTTTTTGCTGTTTGGTGGCATGTTAGTTGAGGCTTGAAGGAAGAAACAGAAGAGGGGAGATTGAGGTGAGAAGGGAGGGCATTTCAGGAAGTGAGGAATATAATCAGGAAAGAGAGGTAAAGGAGGCGAGAAGAAAAGTAAGAGAACCAGTTGAGGTCAGGGTGGGAGAATAGGAAAAAAAGTCTAGGAGATAGGGAGATTGTTTTTAGGTTCACGTACTGAGGACTTTGTACTTATAATAACTGAGTCCTGGTATCTTCAGTCCCATCTCCTTTCTCTCTTGAAATACAATCCCCTCCTTTGCTGCTGTCTATCCAAAGCACACATACCCATCCTTTAAGGCCCAGCGCAAATGGTACCTTCTCTCTAAAGGTTCTGATGACTCTTCTCTCCTATAGCACTTATAGTCATCACCATACCATCAGGCGATATCAAATTCATCTTTCATTGTGCCCTGCTTATTCATCTTCTCTGCCTAACTAGACTGGAAACTGCTTGAGAGCAGGGGCAGTGTGTTCTTGAATCCCCTCAGATCCTCAAATACTGCTTGTCACTGCTGGATATAGATTTTGGTTTAAATTTCCCCCTTTTAGTAGAGCAAAGCTGCCTTCCGGTTCTGCTGTTGAGCATATGCAACCCACACTAGCTTGTGACTTCTTTTCCTCCTTTTCGTATATCGTTTTCTGATCTCCCAGGCTCAAAAAGTCTGCTGCAGTCTTTACCTTGTGTGTTCCTGCATTGAACATAGACTTACAGGTCACTTAGAAATGTTCTCAACCCCCAAACATGCAATAAAATTGAGGGGGATGTAGGCTACTCCAAGGTAGGAAGGCAACTTAGGATCAGGGGCCTTAGGAGTTGAAGTCCAGCACCCTCATTTTAAAGATAAAGAAACCAAGGAATGGCACAGAGGTTAGAACTGGAATTTAAACCCAATTTGTCTGATTTCAAATCCAGTGATCTCATGAATTGTTCCAGGAGAGAGAAGTTTACATAGAAATGGCAGCAGTCACTTTGCCTAGTTAGAAGAGAATGTTCAGAATAGTGTAGGATTACAATTTAGCTAGGGAGAATATAAGGGATGATCAGGATCTATCTTCTGGGGAAAAAAATTATTGTAGTATGCAAAGCTGACCTTGGTATTTTTCTGCCTTCTCCTTTTGTGACCCTGACCTCTCCTCCACCCCTGGGTCTCAATACGCCTCACTGCCAAAGCTCTTTCCCAACTCTGGGGCTCACTCAGGCCTGTATTCTCTGCTCTGTCTCTGTACAGCCATGTTTGATTTTGCTTTCTAAATGTATTAATTATCAAGTATGTAAAACACTGCCCAAGGTATTGAGATTTAAAGTGTAAGTTAGATAGGCTATTCTCACGGACCTCACAGAGTACGATGAGCACAAAATTGTCAGTAAATGTAACACACAGGAGGACTGGATGAGAAAGAAGTGTCGTGGATGAGTTAGTATTTGATTGGGATTTTAAAAGATTGAAAAATCAAGAAGGGAAGAGGGAAATGGAGGGAATTTTAAGTTGAAAGGTCCTCACCAGCTTTGCCTTTCGGTTTCATTGGCTTCCTAAGTTCCAATCCCATCTTCCACAGGAGGCCTTTCCTACTGTTCATTCCTCCTTTCCACTCTCTGTTAGTGCCTTCTCTTGAGAATACCTTCCATTTCCTCTTTCTATATCTTTTACATACTATGTTATTAATACATTGTCTCTCCTATCCGAGTGTGCCTTCATGCTACCAGGGAATGAGACACAACCTTAGCTCTAGTTGTCTGTCCCTTGTTTTCATTTTTTGGGGGGAGGGGGCAGGAAGAGAAGCAATCAGGGTTAAGTGACTTGACCAGGATCACACAGCTACTGTCTGAGGCCGGATTTGAACTCAGGTCCACCTGACTCCAAGTCTGGTACTCCATCCATTTCTGTCCTTCATTTTCAAAGAGGAACAATGACATCACAGGATGATGTCCTGAAACTCTCAAGAACTAGAGTGAAGTGAGGCAGAGTTGCACAAAGTTTTCAGCCTTACTCTCTCTTCCAGAGTCATCAAAAGTCCAGTAGACCCATGAGGGGATTTCTCACTGATTTAGCCTTTGTTTATGTATTTGCAGACTTCAAAGATCTATAATTCCATCTTTGAGTGTACCCTCCACTGTCACAGATCTTAGCCACTCCATATCTTAACAGAAGATTAGTGTAGTGGGCAGAGCACTGGACTTGATCTCAGGAAGACCTGGTTTTGAAACCTGCCTCAGACACTTACTAACTGTGTGACCTTAAACAAGTTACTCTTAGGGCCCCAGTTTTTAAGAAGTGAAGGTGAAGGCTGTCAATGAAGCGTAGCCAATCTACGAAACATTAAAAAATAAGATGTTAATTAGTTGTTCTTCATCTTCAAGGAGGTTAAGAAAAGAAGACTTGAGTCTAAATTTTGACAGATGGGAGGCAAGTTAGAGATGAAACAGTATGACATAGCAGAAATGGCAGTGGCCTGGAAATCAAGGGCAGTCAGGTGAATAGAGTGAGTAGAGCACCAGGCCTGGAGTCAGTAATATTTGAGTTCAAATCCAGCCTCAGAAACTTACTTTGTGTGACCCTGGGCAAGTCACTTAACCCTGTTTACCTCAGTTTCCTCATCTGTAAAATGAGTTGGAGAAGGAAATGGCAAGCCATTCTAATATCTTTGCCAAGAAAATCCCAAAAGGAGTCACAGAATGTCTAACAGACTGAAAATGACTAAACAATAAAATAAATCAAGAGACCTATCCTCTCCTGCTAGCTAGCCTTGGACATATCACCTTGGACATATCACTCAGCTTCCCTATCTGTAAAATAAGTAGCTGAGATTAATTGATTTCTTAGTTCCCTTCTGAAAGGCAGCTTGATCTAGTAGACAGAGGGCTGGCTTTGGAGTCAGGGTAACCCAGGTTTAAATTCTGCCTCTGACACCTATTAGGGTCAAGAAATTTAATCTCTCAGTGTCCCAGGCAACTAACTCCCTATACTCCTAAATTCCAGATGAGCTGCCAGTCCTACACCTGGAGCTCCCCTCTCCACTACAACCACAGACTGGACCAACACCAAAACCAAAAAAAGTTCCCTTCTCATTGTAACAATCCATGATCTGAAGGGGAGAACTTCCTGACTGTAAGGAGTGCTAAACACTGGAAGATTAGCAGGGACCATGGTGGCATTTCTTTCCATAGAAACACCAAAGAAGAAGCTAGAAATTCATCTGCCTGGAATGTTTGAGGTGTAGGCTTTCCTGGAGACAAGGGGATTAACTGGATGAGAGCTCCAGGTCCCATCCAATCCTCAGATATTATCATGCGTGGCTTTTCTGCAGTGACCCAGTTTGGAGCCTCTCAGACACATGCGAAAAAGGGCAGGTGTTTGGCGCGTGTGAGAAACTGAACTCTTTTGGCTCTCCCTTAGCTCCGTGCCCTCTGGTTTCGACATTCAGGGGTGAGTCTGCCCATCTGGCATTAACCACCAACTGCCCCATGGTGGTGTACTATATCAGTAGTGAACTTTTCGTGTGTTTGTGCCTTTTCTTCCTAACTAGATTGTAAGCTCCTTTCAGGCAAGACCCATGTCTTAGGTTTCTTTGTATGCTTCCACAGCACCTAGCACAATGCTGAGTTCGTGCATGGTTGGTACCTACTTGGCTAATTGAAAGCAGGAGGAGATCAGAGCAAAGAAATTTATACGCTGGAACTTTCTTCAATTCATTCTTTTCCCCAGTTAGCCTGCCCCACCCTACCAACCCTCTGTCATGGATTATGTTCATAAGACACAGCCCATGCTTAAAAACTGAAACTTTCAGGCAGGTGTCTGGGGATATTTCCAAATATCCATTATGTTTGGTTCTGTGTAAACGGAATATCAGGATGATTAATTGTCTGTTTCAGACTCCTGATTTACATTATCATGACAACTTATATGAACTCTATGCATGTGTTTTCTTCCATGGAAACTAGGTCCAAGATCATAATTATATCAAACTTCATAGTACAGTGATGAGAAATAAAGGATTCACTTTGCAAATAAAAATGTCAGTGTGAATGTTCCACCTTTTTTTTTTTCAAATTACTTCTTTCTATGTATCTGAACCAACCCATCCCTCAAGATCCAGCTCTTGTTACCTTCTTTACAAATGTTTTTTCTTACCAACTTAGTTCACAGTGATCTCTTCTGTGGCCTCCTATGGCACTTACTGTCTCTTACAGCACTAAAAAAATCTAAGAATTGGAACAGACATAAGATCCATAGAATCCAAGCTCTGTCTGACCAAGAACTCTCTCATCCAGCCCCATGAATAATCATCCAACCTCTGATCATATACCTCCAAGTATATGGAAACCCCTCTATGTTTTGAGGAGGCTTATTCTACTCACAAGCCTCCCACTGGTAGGAAGTGTTTCCTTATGTAAAACCTAAATTTGTCTCTCTTCAACTTCAACCATGCTCTTGGTTCTGCCATCTGGGATGAGTTGAACAGATCTAATCCATCTTCTGGAAGAAATTCCTTTAAATACTTGAAGACAGCCATCCTATTCCCCAACAGGCCTTATCTTCCCTAGGTTAAACAATCCCAGTTACTTCTACTGATCCTTGCATGGCACAGTTTCTAGCTGTTTCAGAGAGGTCAGGGGAAAAGAGAGTATATGGAAAAAGACAATGTTAAAAGGGATTTCAAGGAGGTTGAGGACATGATCCAGGTCTCTCAGGAATCTGTTTGTCCTTTTACTGTCTTTCTAGTTTATATATGTCCTTCGTAGTATGTAATGCTTAGAGCTTAACATAGAACTGCAGATGTGATTCCACCAGCCTGGAGCACAGAAACTCTCCTCTCCTTTGTTCTGGTCACTCATCCCATACTGCTTCTGTGTTGTTAACCATCCTTTTATGTGTATGTGTCTTCCTACCCCCACTGGACTTAAGCATCCTGAGGGGAGGAACCCTGTATTATGTCTCTTGGTATTGCCCACAGAAGTCAACACAGCGGACCTTGTATATAGTAAGTGATCAATAAATACTGGATTGATTAATAGATAGGGAGATGTATCTGGTCAATTTCAACCCAGCTGTCCTAGATTCTTTCTCCTGGTTTAGCTGGCAAACCAAAACTTTCATTGTTCTATGGATTTCAGACCTCAGACTTAAACAGTTAGAATAAAGATTAGGGATACACGAGAAGGACCACAGTTAAGTCTAGGCAAAAAGCAGGGAGGTACAAGAAATGATACTTTTTTAATATGACTTTTTTATAAATATGCATATTTTAAATGTAAAGAATTCTGCTTTCCATGTCACTTATCTTGGAATAATCCTAGCTGCATTTGTCCTAAAGGGGAACTAACCCCAGCAATGGGTATATTGTGGAGAGAAACAGACCTTGGGATCCCAGTAGAGTTACCTGATGACAAAAACAATTCCTTATAGAATAAGGGATGGGTATATTTGTTATACATATCCTTACCCTAGAAAACTCTCTGTTTGCTTGATCTCATGACTTTCCCAATGGATTGTGACTACTTTTCAAAGACACAGTTCTGTAGTTGACAATGAGGTTTGATAGTAATTTGTTTCTTCAGTTACATGGCTAATTAATTAACTTGGGACTTAACTTTTATATTAGATCTAAGCTTTGTTAAAAAATTTAAAAAACCAAACTTACAGGACCTTTGCCAACATTCTCAATTGACTGTTTAATTCAAGAAACTTGTATTAAGTACTTACTATATTAAAAGTATTGGGAATGCCATGAAAAACATGAAATAGTCTATGCCACAAAAGAACTTACATTCTATTGGGTAGATAGAAAATGCACCTAAGTAAGTATAAAATCATTTGAGGCAGCAGAGAGGACTAAGAAGTGGGGACATCAGGGAAGACTTTGCACAGGTGGAGGCTGAGCCTCGAAGGAAACCAAACATTCTAATAAGCAAAGGAAGGGCAGCATATTCATTGACTATCAAGTGTGAGGAATAGCTAGTAGGCCAATTTTGGGCAGCTAGGTAGCTCAGTGGATAGAGCATCAGGCCTGAAGTCAGAAAGGGTCATCTTTCTGAGTTCAAATCTGACTTCAGACACTTACTAGCTGTGTGACCCTGGGTGAGTCACCTTAACCCTATTTGCCTCAGTTTCCCTGTCTGTAAAATAAGCTGGAGAAGGAAATGGCAAACCATTTCAATATCTTTTCCAAGAAAACCCCAAATGGGGTCATGAAGAATAGGCCAGTACTGAAAAATGACTGAATAACAACAATTTGACTAAATCAGAGAGTAAACAAAGGGGAAAAATAGTAAATAATCCTGGCAGTATAGACAGAAACCACATCTTAGAAGATTTTAAATGACAGGTGTAGAAGTTTGAATTTTAACATACTGGCAAATGAGAAGAATACTGAAGAGTTTTTGGGGGAAGAGTGACAGATTTGTGTTTTAGGAATATCATGTCTTAGATACCTGTGGGGAAGAGAGATTGAAGAAAGGGGAGGCTTGAAGCAAGAAGAGCTGCCAGGAGCCTATTGTAATAGTCCAGGTTAACAAAGGCAGGATCTGAACTGGTCCTGTGGTCCTGTGAGCTGAGAGAAGGGGAAGGCTTTCAAAGACTTTGTAGAGGTGGGATTAGCAAGACAACAACACATTAAATATGGGAGAGGGAGTGGAAACAGCTAAGAAAAACTCTAAGGTGGGTGAAGCTAGGTGACTAGAAATATGGTGACCAGCTGAAATAGTGAAGGTCGGAAGAGGCTTTCATTTGGGGCAACTGGAGGGGAGCAGGCTTGGGAGTGGGCACAGAAAGTGATTTCTATTTCTATTATCTTAAATTTTAGGAATTAATAGGATATCCAGGTGGAGCTACAAAGCAGACATTTGGTAAAATGGAATAAATTCAGGTGAGGCATTAGGAAATACATACACTAGTCTAGAAATCATTTGCACAGAGATGATCATTTAACATGGGATACAAAGAGAAAAAGTGCATTGTGTGCATATGTGTATGTGTGTGGGGGGGAGGGTACCCGTACTTAGTGAAGTGAAGATAGGTTATGATCCAGAAAAAGGACATTGAGGCTGAATGGTCCTACAGGAAGGAGTAGAATGTGAGTACTTTAAGGATAGGACCTACTTTTCATCTTGTTTTTGAAACGTCAGCACCTAGTACAGTGCTTTGTACATTATAGACATATTAAGTGCCTGTTGGCTTCTTTTGACTTAGCTCAGCTTGGATTACTTTGGATTGGGAAGAGAAATAGGAGAGAGCTATGTCAGGGAAATCAAGGAGAGTGTCCAGAAGAAGGGAGTGGTCAACAGTGTCAAAAGAGATGTCAAGTAAGATGAAGACTAAGAGAAGCTACCAGAGTTGACTGCCAACACAGCGTCATTGACCTTGAGAAAAGCAGTTTGGCAGAGGGGTAGGGTCAAAAGCCAGGATGTGAGCATGATAATTAACCTGGATGTGAAACAAATAAAGGTGATAAACATACATGATTTTTCCCAAGTAATTTAATTATGAGAGGAAAAAAGTATAGTGCAAGAGCTCAAGCATATGCCAGAGTCAAGTAAAGGATTTTTAAGAATGGGAGAGATCTGGTCCTATTTGTAGGTAACAGGGAAAGTGCAAGCAAGTCAGTAAAGGAGAGGCTGAAGATGGGAGGGTTGGGGGGGGGAGGAGAGAGAGAGAAGAAAAGAGAACATAAGAGAAAAGAGAGGAGAAGAGAGACAGAGCAATTAAAGGTGTAAGATTTGGGATCAAGTGCACAATAAATTGGCTTTCGTGAGAAGAAAGCTGTGTGGTTTAATGGATGTCTCCATAGTCATAGACCCTTAGTTTAAATCCTACCTCTTCCATTTATTATCTATGCAACCTTGGTCAAATCAGCTAAATTACCTGGGCTCTAGTTTCCTGAATATAAAATGAGGGGATCAGACTAGCTGGCCCCTGATGTACCTCCCAGTTCTAAATCTTTGACTTTAGGATTCCTCAGAGATTGGGACAAAGGAAAAAAGAATGGATGATTTGAAGCGGGGTTATAAGGCATGAATTAGAGGAAAAGAAAAAACTTAGATCAGATGGCCTATATTTTCTGAGTAACATAAGAGTCAGGGTCCACTACTAAGAAGGAAGAGAGATGGACAAGTTAGTATGGGGGGTTTGAAGAAAGAAAAGAAAATATGAAATAGCCATTGTGGTAAGTGTGAGACAGAATCAATTAGGGAAGAATAGACTAGTGGACACGAAGCAGGAGAGGACAATTGAATGAAGGTAAACCATATTTGTAGTGTTACTTTTGTTTGTCCTTCATGCTTCAAGTAGATCAAGATGGCATCATGATGTCATAGTTAAGGTATTGCATGTCCAGCTGGGGCTGATCAGATCAATATGAGCTCAGAAAGCTGTACCACATGTTGGGCACAAATAGTCCATTTTAACATTTGGGATGGACATGTCCCTAGATGTGCACATCTCACATTTCTTTTGTATTTCTACAATTCTACTTTGCTCATGGAGCATAGTACCTTCTTTGATGAGGGCACACTTTACTGGATGGTCCTGCGCCAGTGTCCCCATGTTTCACAATAAGTCCCAAAGTCTTTAAGCCTCAGAGGCTGTAGTGAGTGCACAATCATCTGTTAACAAAAAGTCACACACCAACTATCCTTCCACTTTAGTCTTTGTAGCATTACAGTAGGCATAGCTTGGTGACTTCTTCAAGAGGCATTTAGGATCAGAGAAGGAAATGGTAGGGGCAACTCAGGGCTGGCATTTGGCAGAACATTTGGCTATAAGACAAAGTAGTAAATGATTTGGGGTCAGAGGAAAATGTGAAGTTGACCATTTAACTAAAGGGTCAAGACTGTGAAAGGAATAATGTGAGATGGGAGCAGGGGTGATGGACTGGGAGAATAGGAAGTGGCAGAGTTCCTAGAAGTCAAGGCAAAGACAAAGAAGAGTTAGGAGGAATAAGGCAGAAGGGTTTGAAGGAGAGGAGGTGTGGTCAGAGAGAACTTAAAAATTCACAACCAACACAGGTAATCTAAGGTATGACTGAGTGTGGCTGAGGAAATAGGGAGAGGATGTCTTGGGAGGCCAGGGTATATAAGGAGACACTAACATGTATACTATACTGAAGGGCCTGAGTATAAAGGCAGAGGTTCATGTAGATAACACAACTATGGGCTAGGCACTGATCTCCTTGAAAAAGTAGGTAGGGTGGCTTGAAAGCCAAGGGTCCCCAGGGAAGAGCAGGCCCCATCCTCACTCACTATTCCACCATCTTTAGGACATTCTACTGCCATCTTGCAGTCTGCTATACAAGAGCACAGAGAAAAGCCTTTCCAATGTCCATAAGCCCCTCTTCCTCCTCATAACCTCTCTACACTTTCTCCATACAACTCTCCAATCTATCACAGACACAATGTGTTTTCATGACTAACTATTCATTAAAGTTTATTTGCCTCTCAATTACAGAGTCTTCTTCACTAACATCCTGTCATCAAATTAGAGTTTGAGAAATCTCAACCTCAACCTTGGGCATGTTTGAGTTCTTCTTTTTTTTATTATTATCCTTTGAAATTTCTCCAAATAACTTTTGGCATTTTGTAATTTTGCAGACACTGTGAATGAACATTTCCACATAAAAATCAGGAAATGCAGAGTGTTAGAACATGAGCAGCAATCCCATGCCAGCTCAATGCACATACAGTAATTCATCCTACCTTCCTACAGTGCCTGTTTATACCTCTCACCATCAAGCAGTACAGACCTATATCTGGATAGAATCAGTGACGCAGCATGGTCCAGTGGTTGCTACAATGAGGAGCTCAGTTGTGAGTTGCAGTCCTGATGGGATTCATATTCTGAAGTAGGTCACTAGCCTGCCATCCCTGGGTTCTGGCCATGCCCAGCTCTCCCTGTTTTGATGAAAATGCAGGTAAACAGGGGGTGATTTATATATCCTCATGACATGCTTCTACTGCAATGGTGAGCTTCAGCCCGGGAATGAAGCTTGGTCAGAAAATCTAGAATCACCAGAATATCTGAAAAGGAGAGGACATTAGAGACAAGTCATCTTAGGCAACTTTCATCCAGATCTTAAGAACTCCATGATCTCCTTGATAAAATAGGTAGTGTGGCTTGGAAGCCAAGGGTCACCAGTGAGGAGCAGTCCCCATCCTCACTGTTCCACCATTTTTAGGACATTCTAATGCAACTCTTATGGGTGCCCATCCAGTCACTGATCACTAGAGGCTTCTGGGGGTATGGGAGTGGGCTGAAGGAGAGACTCACTATCCCTTTAAACAACCCATTAGATTCTTAGACAACTATTGTCACCCTCTGAGCCCAACCAGAATGAACCTAATCTCTCTTCCAAGTAACAACCCTTCAGAATGTAAAGATGGCTATTATGTGCCTTCCCTCTTCCCCAGATCTTTTTTTTTTCCTCTGGGCTAAATATTTTCAGTTACTTCAACAGTGCCTCCAGTGATAGGTTCTCCAATCCCCTTCCCTCCAGATACACACTGGTTTGTCAATGTGCCTTCCAAAATGGTATGTCTAGAACCTCACACAGTCCTTGAGGCACAGTCTGAGCAGGTTATAGCACTAGCACCTCCCTTCCTCTGGGCAGTCGCTTTTTTCATTGTAGCCTTAGACTGCATTCACATTAGACTGCTGCATCATATTGCTGATTCACTTTGAGTTTGCAGTCACTATGACTTCTGATACAACAGCTTGGTATATTAGATAGGGCACAAAACTTGGAGCTAGGAAAGATCTGGGTTCAAATCCCACTTCAGATGTCTGCTAGGTTTATGATACTGGGGAAATCACTTTACTTGCCTATGTTTCAGTTTCCTTGTCTGTAAAATAAGGAGGTTAAACTTGATGGCCTTGGAGGTCCAACTCTCAATCTATGATCTAATGAACCCTCTGTTACAATGCACATTTATTAAGCCCTTCCAGTATATGGCCCCATATTAGGTACTAGGAGAGAGGATAAAATATTTAACTAAAGCACTGTTCTTACAGTTTAGCAGGATCAAGAACATTACTTTGAGTGTAGTTTTCACAGAATGTTAGGGATGGAATGAATGATCAAAACCATGTTAGGTACAAGCTGCTCATTTTTGTAGATGAAGAAACCATGTTAAGGAGAAACTCAGTGACTTGCTGAAGGCTACCCATCTGGTTATTGGCAGAAGTAGAAGAACCAAAGTCAAAATCTCCTTACTCTCAATCCATGCTGAACCATCTTTCCTCATCCCTCACTCCCATTTTCTTTTAAAGTGTTAGGCAGACAGCCCCTTAGCTAATGGTAACAGAAAAACAGCTAGTCCAGATGTTCTTACAGGTCTTTGCCAAGTGCTTTATGGGAATTACGGTGTCAGGTCTGAAGACTCAAGAGAACTGAGAGTTTAGTTTTACCCACAGTCTTCATACATTAAGGTTACTTTGGATTTATGTGCCTTTCCCACTATAGAGCTCAAAGCATTTCATAAGCAGTTGTGCTTGCTGATTTACTTAAAATGAAGTGGCAGCTCCCATTATAGGTAAGTTTGAAGCAAGGAAAGCTGGAAGGAAATAGTCAGAACCACAGAGCAACCCTGAAGATGGACAGGCTTTACCACAAGTTAAAATTCTTCTTTAAAACAAGCCCATCATCACTCAAATAAGGATTGACTGGATCACATTGAGCCCCGGGGAGAAGGTTACTAAGCCACACAAGTTTGAGTAAAAGCCTACAAAGCTCTCACTAGGGTGAGGGGTCACCCTATCAATGTCCTCAGGAGACCAAGATCCTAAGGGTTAGCTAAAAAATTTGAAGCATTTCCTCAATACTTGAAGACACCTTTCTACATGTTTTCTTAACTGCAGAATGCCTAAGTGAGAGCATAAATACATACTCACGAACATATTTAATTTATTTTGGAGGTGAGAGAGAGCATGAGAAATCACTAGCCCAGAGGGAAACTTTAGTATATGGGAAGTAATAAGCACCTGGAAACCAAGGTTAATAGTGAAAGGTCTCCCCCATCATAATTCAGCCATTGCTGGGGTGAAGTTATAAATTCACTATTTCCTGAATGTTTCATATGTTCCTGAGAATAATTGAGGGGTTGGGTGGGGTGTGCTCCTAGGGCATCTCCCCCTTAATATAGGTCTAAGCAGAGGTATAGACCTCACCCCTGAGGATTTAAACTGGGCCCAGAAACATCCCCCTCTCCCAGTTCAGTTTAGGTTCCCTGATTCGAAAACAGAGGTTGTCATTTGTTTCCACCTGCTCTCCTTGCAGTTTTGCTTCCTTTCCTTGCGCCCTCCTAATCTGGCTTCCAGAAAGAGATGTCGCAGCACCAGCCCATACTGGGCTGGCCTCAGGGATGGAGGAAGCCAGGGAACAACTTTCTGTACCCAGATTTTCTGGCCAAATGAGTATCAGGGTTCTTTACTCTTGTCTTCCCTGGAGAAACCAGGTTTGACCAGTCTACCAGTAAACAGGAGGCTCTCCCAGAACTGAAATGCCTCTCTTCAGAGACCACTGCTCTGTGATGGAGAAGCTCTGCTCTCTAGTGGTCAATGAACTACACTAGAACTGCCCGGCAAGGCCGGGCTGTCAACTCCTTCCTTTTGCCTGAGTATGTATCCAAGCCCCTGTCCTGATCAGATGGCAGCTGCTTCGCCTTTAGTCTGACCCCTAGGCCCCTGGAGTGCACCCAGATTTATGACCGGGAGGGGGCTTCTTTTTTTTTTTTTTATCTCTTTAGGAAGTAGACGTTTTGCTTGGGAAGCTTTTCAATTTCCTCCCAGGCTGAGCAAAGCCACTCTAATTTCAGTAGGCCCCATCCTCCTCTCCTCATGGGGCAGGCCTGGATGTCTCAGGGTAATCAGGACTGGAGTACCACCTGCAGATCTGTATTTTGGCCAAGCCTTTGACTGATGATGGAGATGGTAACCAAGAGAGAAAAGTGTTCAGATTTTATCTTAAAGATGAGTTTGTAGGAGTTTGGGTCCATTGCTCCCTTAGGCATAGATAATCACCTGGTATTTCAGAGGGATCTTATAACTACTCTTCCTCCTCCCCCATCCCAACATTCTTCAGGAGATCAATTAACCAAAGGTAAGGGGACCCTGTCTAAAATTTGTGCTGGGGGATTTAGGCAGAATTTTGCCTCCTGCCACTCTGAGTGCCTATTTTAGGGGTAGTCATATGGAGACTGGGGATAGTGAGTGTATCTTTGGCTGGAATGGGTCAAGAGAGGGCTAGTGCTCTCATTTTAATCCTGAGATTATATAATGTTGTCAACAAGAACAAGATATGAATGCGGGACGGTCCAGCAAAGCCTTGCATTGTACTTCACATTGAGCAGCATGGTTTGGTTGTTGTCCTTGGTTTTCTTGTTTTTTGTTTTGGCTCCACAGTTTCCATGCTCTCACTCCCCCCCCCACTTTTTCCCCCTCTCTACACAGAGCCCTCCTTCAAACGCCCATGCTCCCCCTCCCATGCTGTCATCTCTCTTAGCCTGGGTCCCAAAAGCGGTGTCATTTGAAAGTCAGGGAAAGCAGTAAAGTCGGGACATCCCTTTTATACCTTTGTGAATGGCTTCCATTTCCATGGGGCCTTTTATCCTGAAACCCTTTACCCACTTTATATCCCAGGATCACTTCACCCACCACTGAAGTGCCGCCAGCCGACGCAGGAGCCTAAGTGGCAGCTGTTCCACAGTCTAGGGCAGGAAGTGAAGAAGAACATGATATTCAATTAAAACTGCAGGGGGAATTCAGAGAGGCAGCAGGGCCTGCTGGAGAACCATGGGCCCGGAGGTCAGGAGCTCTGAGTTGCATTCCCATCCCAGTCACCAGTCACTGTCAGGGGTGACCTTGGGCCAGTCACTGAAACTTGATGGGTCTGAATTTCAAACAAACAAAAAACTGGGTGGGAGAAAGGGAAGGAGGGAGGGAAAAAGAAAAGGTGGAAGGAAAAAATGGAAAGAGGGAAGAAGGAAGGAGAGGAAAAAGGAAGGGAGGGAGGAAGGGAAGTAGAGAGGGAAAAGGGAAAAGAGGAAGGAAGGGAGGGAGGGAGACAGAGAAGGAGGGAGGTAAAGAGGAAGAGAGGGAAGATAAAAGGGAAAGAGGGGGAAGGAAGCAAAGGAGGGAGGGGAAAAGGAAGAGAGGAGGAAAAAAGGAATGAAGGAAGAAGGGAAGAAACAAATGATGGAAGGAAGGAAGGATGAATGGATGGAAGGAAAGCAGTTCTCTGGGTTGTTTTGAAGTTTTGATGCAGATGTCTAGATAATTACAGCAATGAAAATAACTTAGATTGATATAACACTTTGTAAGTATCAATACTTCATATCCATCCTCTCATTTGATCCTTGCAAAAGACCTTGTAAGATAAATTGTACAAGAAATAGTATCACCATTTTATAGGTATAAAACTGAGGCTCAGAGAAATCAAATGATTTCCCTAAGATCACACACTTGGTAGTAAAGGAAGAAATTAAAATTTATATTCAGACTTTCTGACTCCAAGTCCAGGGCCCTTCTCACTACAGCCCTGAATCTTACTCAAATGGCACAAGTATAGAAGCCACCCTACACCAAATAAAGTAGGTGGTCTATTATGTGGCAGGCCTTCAGAACTCCCCTCCTCAGTCCATGGGCCTGCCCCACAGTGTCTGAAATCACTAGTAAGATGCTGTTTCCAGAAAGCCCCTGTGTGATATCTGATAACCCATTTGCTTAAGACTGGTTCATTCCACAGCACCCCGACAGATAATGGGGCCCTGAAGGTTTGGGACCAAGGACAGCTACATTTGATAGAAAGAAAAATCTGCAAAGATACAAAGCACAGGAGAGAGCACAATTCTGAGGGAGGAATTCCGATCTGGAGACTTGGGCTGTCAAGGAGGGAACTTGAAGAGTCTGGTACCTAAGGAGACACAAAAAAGGGTTTTTTTTTTAAGAGAAAGTCTAATAGAAAGAAAGATGGGGACCCTGAAAGCAACTATACCTATATATAAACTATACTTATAATTTTCCTTGGACCCATAGATGTTAGGGCTAGAAGGGAGCTCAGAGATCATTTAGTTCATTCTGTTCATTCTGTGGAGAAGAAAACAGACCCAGAAAAATGAAGTGATTTCTGTTGCTACTTAGCCTCCTCCTCCTCCTCCTCCTC
>NW_027185903.1:8476134-8494264 GCF_028583685.1 Petaurus breviceps papuanus
CTCTCTCTCTCTCTTTCTCTCTCTCTCTTTCTCCCTCCCCCTTCTCCCCCCTCTTTCCCTCCCTCCCTTGCCTCTCTCATCTAATTAATTGACTAGTCCTGTCAAGTTCACAGAATCTCTTAAATTAATCTGTTATAAGTTCCAACACCTTTCGTCCTTACACGTCAAAACCTATTTATTGGTAGCTCTAAAGGCTGGAAGGACTCCTGGAGGCAAGCTAGCCCCAAACCTGTCTTTTAGAGATGAGAAAACTGAGACACAGCAAGATTAAATGATTTACCCAAGGTCACACAGAATCAAAAGCAAGAACCCAGGTCCTTTGACTTCAAAGTCAGGATTCTTTCTCCCATAATGCTCACAGTCCTTCTCTATGGCTTGGGTTTTAAAGGACAGCAGGGATTCTCTTTTGCTCCATCATTAGAAGCTGAGATGGCCCTCCTTGCCAAGCCTAACCCTCCATTTGTGCCTTTGATGCTTTCCTCTTCTGCCTTTTCTCTTTATAGTCTTTCTCTGTGTGTCTGTCTCTGCCTCTCCCTGTCTTTCTGAGTGTGTCTCCCTCTTCTCCTCCCCCTCCCCCTACCATGGGTATTATCTTTTTGTATGACTTTAATTATTCTTTTTATACAAATGTCTACTAAATTTACATATCGATTCCATGTCTCTCACTAGAATTCCAGTCTTTTATCTTAGCTTCTTGCTGGACATAGCCATATGAATGGCTCACTAGAACCATTAATCCGACATGCAAAACAGAACTCATCACCTTCCTCCCTAAACTTGCCTCTCTTTTCAACTTCCCTGTTTCTTTGGATGGCAACCCTATCTTACCAGTTACCGAAGCTCAAAACTTTGGAGCTGCTGTTCACTTTCTTCCTCCCCTCTCGTTAGACTATTCGCCATCCCCATACCCTACTCTTCCTTTCTTGTCTCCATGTTTTTGTTCTTGTTGATCCTTATACCTACAATGCCTTTCTCCTTCTGGCTCCTCATGTGTTGAATTTCTAGTCAAGACAACAAGCAGGCATTTATCAAGCACCTATTATATATTGGGCATTGTGTAAGTATTGGCAAAGGGCAAAATGAGTCCCTGCTCATCCTTTAATGGGAAAGATGCCTGCTCATCCTTTAAAGCCCAATTCAAATCTAGGAAACCTTCTCTTATCCTGCAGGTTGCTAAGGATCTTACCTACGTCAGACCTCACACCTCACACAGAACTTCATTTGTAGTTATCTCATACACTTTTCATATGTTATTATGTATTTAAAATTGCCTGTACATCATATCACACTCCCCCACACACAAGAGACCATGTACTCCATCAAGACAGGGACCATGTCGTATCTAATCTCTATGTTTTCCCCAATGCTCTGAACAAAGGTGGTATTTTATCAGTGTTTACTGAATTAAACAGAATAAATTAATGGAAAAACCTGGCCTAGAACTTGGGTCTTTTTGCTCTAAGGCTAGTGTTCTTTCTACTAAACCACAATGTCTCCTAAGGCCAGTCCTCTGTGCTGTTTGATTACTGAGTCATAGTTCTTCTCGTAACAGTTACCCATGCCACTTCCACTAATTTACTGACAATGTTAAAAAGTGCTATGTAAGAAAAAGCTGTTATTACTATTATAAAGATATATTGATGGATATCATAAGTCCATATTCTAGACACCAAAGTAAATATTTCATATTAGAACACTTGCTTCTTACTAAATCCCAAAATAAGTGAATTTCTAGTGTAGTAGACAGTTCTTTGGTATCTCCTACTCCTGTGGTTGCTTGGGCAGTAGCCAAAGGCAGTGCAGTATAATGGAAAGAGCTTTGGCTATGCAGTTAGGAAACTTGGATATGAATCATAATTCCAACACTTATTAGCTCTATAGCCATGAACAAGTTATTTCTCTGTTTCATTTCCTTATTGCTAAAATGGGATTAATATTTTTTAACTGTATAGGATTGTTGAAAACACCTCGGCAGATAGGTGGCACAGTCCAGAGAGCACTGGGCAGCTAGGTGGTTCAGTGGTTAGAGTGCTGGGCCAGAAGCCAGAAAGTTCCCCTAGAAGAATGGGTGGATGGAAATCATTTGTTCCAACAGCCATGATGGTGGCCAGGGCGGGTGCTTTGGAGCTTAGTCAGACACTGAAGATGTCAAGATCATACACTACCTTCTGGGCTATTGTCAATCATCCTGATTTCTGTCCTTCCACTGTACTTCAGTGACTCTGGAGGAGAGAGAGAAGCTGTTGACTCTGTGGATCTCTGCCTCACTTAAACCCAATTCATGTACAAGTCAAGACATCATCCCATGATGTGATTGGTCTTCTTTAAAAACAAAGGATGAACAAAAACAGCATGGATGATCACTGGGTTTGGTCTAGCCTTTAGAAATTAAAATCAGGAGGCATATAGAATGTTTAGCCTAAACTAGAAGCAAGTCCTCTAGGGAGAGGTAAGGCCAATCAACAGGAACTTTAGTTCGAAAGATAGACCCTGAACCCGAGGGCCTCAGCTATTTAGAAAGGACTGAGTCTGCCCTGGGTTCTAAAGGTCTAGATGCTTGGAAA
The DNA here is from genome assembly GCF_028583685.1 of Petaurus breviceps papuanus. NCBI lineage: Eukaryota > Metazoa > Chordata > Mammalia > Diprotodontia > Petauridae > Petaurus > Petaurus breviceps. The sequence goes on from NW_027185903.1 coordinate 8,478,699, forward strand.
AAAGAACCTCTTACTAAAATGAGAGGACTTCCAACCAAGACTCTGAAATGAAAACAGCAGGACAGTCCTTAAGGGAAAATGTGGGCAGACTTTTTTTCTTTCTCTAGGAAGGACTTTTGCTAGTCCATGGCTGAATGAAGAACTGAGGCTTTTTTAAAAGACAAAGAAAGAGAGAGAGAAGAGGAGAGGAGGAAGGGAGAAGTAGGAAGGGAAAAGAGAGAGAGAGAGAGAGAAGAAGAAGAAGAAGAAGAAGAAGAAGAAGAAGAAGAAGAAGAAGAAGAAGAAGAAGAAGAAGAAGAAGAAGAAGAAGAGGAGGAGGAGGAGGAGGAGGAGGAGAAGGAGGAGGAAGGGGAAGGGGAAGGGGAAGGAGAAGGGGAAGGAGAAGGAGTAGAAGGAGAAGTTGTTTTAAATTAAAAGAGCATAGGTGAGCCCACTTTTCATATGTGGAAAATATGGTACTATTGCCAAAGACTTCAGCTGAAACCAGAAGCTAGGCATATAGAAAAGCTTCAGTTCTACATGCCCAGGGATCCTTTTCTGGCAGCAGATGGTAAAGCCTATATGCATCCAGTAAAACAGTATCTGGTATGTATCAAGAGGAAATTAGTTATCTATTAGAGTAGACACTTTGTCCCATAGACACTGTGCATCTAGCAAAACAACATCTAATAAAGTCAATATGCCAGGAGGAGACCAGGAGGGAGCAGGCTTCAGAAGACATTGTCATCCCTGCACTATGCTACTCCTTTATGCGAGTACTCTGATCTGCTGTTTTTCCTACATGTGTGCCCTGGCCACACACATTCCTTATGTATAAGCCCCTCCAGGAATATTCCTTTTATGTATCTATTATTCCCAATAATGGTATATGTATATGGTATATGTATCTGTGGGATAGTGTGCCCCAGGTTAAGAGGGGAAATGTTTCATTTCCACTTTTCTAAATATATTATTGCATTAAATGTCCTTGCCGTGAACTTCTTGTATCCTTGGCTGACTTTTAAAAGTAAAGACCCTGATGGGGCTCTTAAACTATGGTTTTGAGGAGCAGTATGGAACAGTTGTTAGAGATCTGATTTAGCAATCATGAAGATCTGGATCCTGTCACTGATTTATAATGGCCGTGTGGCCTAGGCCAGTCACTTCACAATGCCCTAGGCAACTCAATATAGTTATCAATGAGGTTCACATATACACTAATAAAGGAAATTGCTTGCTGGGAACTCCCTAAACCAATGACATCCCAGGCCTGGTTAAAAAAAAAGGGGCCCCCACATAAGCTTTGTATTAGGGATCCGTCTGATGAGTGTTTGAGAGGTACCTCCAGACATTACGAGAGTTATTCTGGTGACAACCATTGTATTAACACCATTGACGATGGGTATTTAGGACTCACGTCTATTCCTTGTATAATTTTGCTAGGCTGAAAAATGATTATGGAGAGGGGAGTTAGACCTAAGGACTGCCATTCATGGTGGGGAAATACTCTGGGCACATTGCCTTCAATGTCTTTGTCCCTTCCCTTTCCTTTCTGCTCTACTGTGGAGAGAGGAGCTCAGGTGGCAGAGTCTGGGGCCACCCATAGAGCAGGAACTAATTACACCAAGCCTAAATGCTGTTGCAGAAGGGCATGCTCCTCCGATGCCCCCGAGCCCTCCTTGTGCCAGTCACCTGCTGGCCTCTGTGGAGCATAAGCCGAATGCTCACCATGATCTGTTCCTTCCTTGAAGGCAGAGAGACATGAGGTTCTGCCCCTCCTCCTCATGTTCTTCCCACTTTCCTATTCTCTGTCAAGACAGTTCAGGCCCTCAGGACGTTCAAGTCTCCAATATTCAGGGCCTTACCCTACCGTGTCCTCCCAGGTCTTTTATTCTTTCCTTTCAGATTGTTTCTCTACTCACCACTTCTTCCACTGGGGGCCTGGTTTGGGGATAATGCAAAGTTTGCCAATTCATAATCAGTTTCTGGCTGTGATGAGAAAAGATAATAAAGAAATGTAGTTGAAGTCATGAGAGAAAGTAAGGCTTAGTGATGAGCTGGATTCATTTATCTATGCTTCCCCTCCCTCACTTCCATGGATAATGGAAAAAGGACTGTCTGGGCTGCCAGCATTCATTGCATGGGTGGCATTGGGAGATTCTGCCTGCCCTCTTCTGGTGGGTGCCCCGCCGTGACTCCAGAGTGCCCTTAGCAAAACAAGTCAGGCAGGCTGGGGCCTCTGAAGTGTGTAATGTGTACAAGTCAGTGTCATAGTGACAAGATACCTTGCCTTTCCCCTGGTTTGATGTGATTTGCATTTGGAGTCCAGCATTAAGAGAGTGTCTTGGGCTTTCTTTGTTTCCAAAGTTAAAAGGGAAGACTGGGAAGGGGGGAATCCTGCAGGCAGCTCTCCACCTCTGCTGAGAACAAGCAGAAGAAACCCACAGCTATGTAACTATCAAATAACAAGCCTGTGTGTTTATTGTCATGGAAATGCTTATGCAGTTCTCAATGAGATGTCCATGAAATGTCATACTGAACAGATGCAAAGCCTATTTTCAATCATTTATAACTAAGTTAGAGAAAGATGTTTTCCTAAATGAATTGGGATAGTCTTCCGTTTACAGAGCGTTGCGTGCAAAAAGTTGCACATTTTCAAATTCAGCCTTTTTTGAATTAAGTTTTAATTTTGTGCTTATTTTTTTAGAATTGGGAGGTGGGGGCAGTGGGAAGGCACCCATTTTGACTCATCCATAATTCAGTTTCCTGAGAAGCTGACAGCTTAGGTGCCACTGGCAGCCAGATATGAAAGGCCCCTTGGCCCCAGATGGATGACCTTGCCTCTTTAAGGGAAATCACTTCTTAGCAGCCAGGGAAAACCCAGAGCCAGGAGTGATACCCAGGCATGGCCAGTTGTGCCCATTAAGGGGGGGAATGGGTAAGAGGGAAGAGGAAAAGGGATCCCCCACCTGCTGCTATGGAAATTCAAGCCGGGAGGTTCCGAGTGGGGATTACCCTGCTCTAGACCCTCTTGAACAGGTGGGTAGCTGTGAGGAGTGATGGCCTTGAGATGTATTCTGGCTGTTTCAGTGTGGTCCCCCCCCCATGAGATTCATTAGCATTCTTAGCTTTATTCAACTTATCTTTGTAACTCTTTGAACACAGCGACCAGAACCCTCAGCAAACCAAAGATAGCTGTAAATGTCTTTTTTAGAAGAAAAAAGACAAATTACAAGAAAACCAAGCTATTACTCAGTAAAACCTAAACAAAGCAAAGCAAAACAACCTTCCAGGTTTATGCTGGGGTCAGCACACATGCAGTGTAATCTACCTTCACACCTCTAGATCCATACCAAGAGCAGTGATGCCCATCATGATGACCCTGAGGTCCTACACGAGCCTTAATCATCAAACACAAATCCTATTACCTTCCCTAGGCTGTAAACTGGTATCATTAAAGACAGAAAGCAGAGTAACTACATCTTAGAAAGATTAAAGGTTGAAATAAAGGTAATGTGCTGACGGATACTCAGATGATCCCAAATTCAATCAATAGAACAACCATTCCTTGAACATTTTGGTTAATGGAGATCAGATCCCACAAGTCCTGGCTTTTCTTTGAAGTACTGTAACTAACAAGCACTCCCTAATGCTTTTGTAATGTAATAAATGCCTTCAGAGATTTGGGTTTCAACTTTATCTCGTAAGAAGACAAAGCAACAGAGATTAGCAATAATTCTCTTTTCATAGGAAAAAATTTCTGTGTTATGGGAAGAGCATTTTCGGAATTGTTTTGGCAAGTCATTCCCTCAATTTCACAGTTCACCATGTATGCATTTATTAGACTGGAGTCAATTTACGTCTGCTTCATGTACCTAACATCCCAGTAATTTCTCCAAAGTCTTTTGATTGCTTTTCAGAATTATGTTGTCTTGCTCTCTCAAGTCTGTGACCCAAAGCTCACAGAATTAAAATTAAAATTATGGAGGGGATAGAGGGGGTAAGAAAGGGTTATAGTGATAGTGTGGAGGGGTGTAGATTGAGCCAAACTAGTCGAAATTTCAAGGTGATTGACTTTTTTTCTCAAAAGATTTTATTGCCTCTGGGAGCAATGGGAACACATTTAATTACTCCCCTACTAGCCAGCAACATGTTCTCCTAAAGTCAAAGAGAAGTGTCATCTGCCCTTTCCTTCCAGTCCCCTTGTCTCTTACAGCTGGCCTTGTGACTGGCAATTTCCTCATCTCTCAAATGAGAAGGGAAAATTAGGTCATCTCTAAGGTTCCATCCCAGTCTCTGAGTTTCAATTCCATGACTGGAACAAACAACAAGGCTGCCTATTGATAGTTTAAAATATTGCTATAGGATCAAAGGTCTAGAGTTGAAAAGTACCTCAGAGACCATTTAGTTTAAACCTCTCAGTTTTAGAATTAAGAGAGCTTAAAGGTCAAGTGAGTCATCCAAGGTCTCAGAGTAAATATCTGAGGTAGGATTTGAACCTAGGTCTTCTGACTCTAAAGCCAGTGATCTATCTCTCCTTTGGACCATATTGCCTCCATGATGCATGGGGTGTGATTTGAGAAGCATTGGGAAAGTCCCCCAGACAAATGTCTTCCTCCTGGTCCTGTAGCTTAGACCTGAAATTCCATTATTTGCCAGTTCTCTGTATTAAGCAGTACTCTCTCCCTCATCCATCTTAAAAATACAAATATTCTTTGAGAATAGGGTAACATATTAAGTAATTAATACTTTAGTAGGAACTAGCTTATCAGATCAACTTCTGCTACTGACAAGAGGGAACCAAGGAAGTTTGGAGAAAAGGAGATAGTTGCTACATAAGATTGTATTCTTAGAAGAGTGGGATGGTGGGGGATTATCACATATAGGATTCTAAGATTTAGTACTGAGAGGAAACAGAAATTATCAATCAATTAACAAGGATCTGTTAAGCATTTATCATGTGCCAGGTATTGTGTTAGGTGTTGAGATTATACGTACAGTGCATGAAATAATTCTCACTCACAAGGAGCACATATTCTAATATGGAAGACAGTAAGCACATGTATGAGTACATACAGAAAAAAAACAAAGGGAATGAATATAGATAAATACAAAATCCTTGTATACAAGGTAGTTTGGTAGGGAGGGAACTAGCAGAGATCAGGGAATGCTTCGAGCTGCTATTGAAGGAAGAAGGGAATCCATGAAGCAGAGGAAGAGAGAGAGCACATTCCAGGCTGGGGATGGAGGGTGAGGGGTAGAGTGGGGGCACAGCTTGTACAAAGGTATGGAGATAGGAAACCTGCAGAGTGCCCTGTGTGTGAGGAACAAATAAGGACCAGTTTGACTGGATCATAAAGTGTATATGTTGGGGGTGGGAAGGAGAAGGGTCAAGAGTATTCAGTGAGGCAGGAAAGATAGGATGGGGCAAGATTTATGAAGGGCTTTCAAAATGAAGCAGAAAACATTTCTATTTTACCATAGAGGCAACAGGAAATCTATTGAATTTGCCGAATAGGGCAGTGACATGATCTGTCCTATGCATAAGGAAATTCACTTTGCCACAAAAGCGGGAGCCGGACTCAGAAGGTAGTGATGACCTCATGTAAATGACTAAGGGAGAACCTGAACCCAGTTCTCCTGCCTCCAGGTCTGACTCTCTCTCACTACACCCTCCACCCTTGGCCCTCTCTTTACCGCAGTGGGCTTTTAGAACACAACCTGTGTCCCACCGCTTAGTACATGATTATGCGCAATGTGGCTCTATTTCATGCGTGCGTGTTTCATCGGTCTGACTTAAAGGGACTGGTTTTTTAAATTCATCTTTGCATTCCTCACAGCGTCTAAAACGGTTTGTCTCGCGCATAGTAGGGGCTTAATAAAGATTTGTTGATCAATTGGTTGAAATAATTTAACAGTTTCAGGATCCAGGTTCCCAAAATAAACAACTTCCATTTCTATTATCAGAAATCTCAATGTCGGCTGCAAATAATGGATCATCGAAGGAACCACACGGAGAATTTGCAACAAGGTTTGTCTTCCCCCTAGTGGTGGGAAGTATTAATGGATGACTATAGACGCTAGTTGTAATACAGAATATAATGTACATGCTAGTTCTATGTATCAACTACCTCATTTATAATATATGTGCTTAAAATATTCTACAGACCCTTCCTCAAAAGGATGTGTACTTTGAGACATTTACCCCTTAGTGATGATAGAACGGCCAAACTTCTAGGTAGTCTATATAATCAATGATGTACCGGTGAGACAGTTGTCCAGGTTTAGAAGTTAAAGGTTGTGCAGGGGCCAGTTCTTATAGGCTCCTGAAAGACAATTATTAAATTTCAGTGCGAGCATTTACACCTTGAGACTCAGCAAATGCTGCAAATCAGGGTTTGATTTGCTGTTTTGTTGAATGAATCGATTTTAAGAAAGTGATGGGGAAAATATTAATAATGCAGATTAAACTTTAAAGTGTAATGTGTATCCATTGCTGATTTTTTTCAGATAGCCAATTATTAAACATTTGTCTTAAATATAATCCATGACTTTGAAACAGAATATAACTAAGTGATCAATGTTAGGATCTTTATCTCAATGTTACTCTCCAGTCTACTGAGCTAACAAAAAGAAATCACAATGAGGATGTATATATTTGGGGAATGGCTGAAGGGCAGATTTGTCCCTGACTAGTCCTACTGCTTGTTTATTCTGTTATTCCAAGGTCCAAATTCAAAAAGGTCTTTGGAAGTAAAGACCTTTCTTTTTTTTTTTTTTTTTAAGCAATCAGGGTTAAGTAACTTGCTCAAGGTCACACAGCCAGTTATTTCTGGGTGTGGTGCTGAGTATCTGAGCCCAGATTTGATCCCCAGGTCATCCTGACACTGGAGCTGGTGCTCTTACTCGCTGAGCCACCTGGCCGCCTCTAAGCAAGTGGGGTTAAGTAACTTGCTCAAGGTTACACGGCCAGGTGTTTCTGGGTGGGTGCTAAGTGTCTGAGCCTGGGATTTGATCCCCCAGGTCATCCCGATGCTGGAGCTGGTGCTCTTACTCGCTGTGCTACCTGGCTACCCGTAAAGACTTTCTTAATGAAAATATTTTTAAGAACCTTCCTTCCCCTCATGAAAGTATCTCTAAAATGAAAATTGATTAACTTAGAACAAACAAGAGTGGCCCCTGTTACTCTAGGGTAAAATCCAGGGAGGCTACCAGTATACCAATATAGAGCAGAGAGTGTACTTGGCAATAGATGCCAATCTACTGTGGGTTAGGAGACAGTTGACCAATGAGTGTGTAATAGAGAACAATATTATAATAAACTTTCTTTTTTCTCTGTTTACTAAAACACTCCAATTCTGCCAGGACTAGGGTATAAATGAGCTATTATAATTAAGTATTAATTATATTATATATTATTATATAATGATATATTGTAACTATATTATATATTGTATAATTAATCTGATTAACAAAATCATAATATAGCCCAATGTGAGAGGTAGTGTAGTATAGTGGATAAAGGATTGACCACAGAACCAAGAAGACCTGAGTTCAAGTGTAACCTTTGACACATACTATGATACAGCATGTAAACTCACTTAACCTCTGACCATGCCATGTAACTCTCTAAGACTAGAAGTTTCAGAGGAAGTGTTGTCCTCCATTGGTAGAAGGAGTATCCTCCAGACATGAAATCACAGCTCCATTTACTATCTTGAACACAAACCAATTTGTGATTGCTTTTATATGGATCAGAATACACTAAAATATGCTTCATTAAAGGACATAGTTTGAATCTTGGCTCTTCCACTCACTGCCTGAGTGACCTTGGGCAAGTCACTTAACTTTTCTTGACCTTAGTTTCTTCTTCTATAAAAAGAAGGGGTTGATTAGGTTGGACCTCTAAGCTCCCTCTCAGTTCAAGATCCTATTGTTTCTATAATTTTGCTGAGCACTACTGAAACCTTCTTTGTTCCTTAAGAAGGCATTTTCAGAACCTTCAGCACCCCCGATCAGGATTTTGAAGGACTATCCTAATTTTCTTATAGACTTGCATAATAGGGAGTTCCAAATAATGGAGAAAGAGTGTTTATCAGAGTTCCTGCAATTGACAATTGAGGGAATTTCATTAGATCTTTGCAAATATAGAATCTCCTCTAAGCTTCCACCTTCTACCTTTCACCAAAGGCTCACAGATTTAAACAGGTGAGACTTAAATAGTTATCACATAATCCAAAACCCTGGAGGGTTCCAGTGGATTCAAGAGGCAGAGGCTGTACAGAAGCCTTGGTCCTTTCAGGAAACAATGACAGCCCAGAGTATGGAGCAAGAGATCATGACAACTGGCTCCTTCTTGTTGGTATGACTGGCCTCTTATGTGTGCTCTATGCAATAGAATACACCAGTCCCAGAGTGGGGAGGGAATGGGGCAGTCTGATTAAGCAAATAGTTCGATTAACTGTGGTATCATCCATACTAGTATTCTCCAATATTGTTGGGTTTTGTTAGTGTGGCTATTCCATCCACTGATACAGCCCATCTAGGACATAGAAGATGGTATGAAAGAGTTTCTGTGACTGATAATTCCATTGCCCTCCAGCCAAGTTGAGTGAACAATTTCTCAGAACTTAGCAGGACTGGTTCTCAGGCAACAAATGAGAACGTTTGTCACCACATGTTTAACGGAAGCCTTTCCAGCTCAGGAAGACCAGACAATATTTGGATTCTGCTGGTATGGCTTTCAAGAACCAGAGAGTCCGTGGTGAGGTACTGGAGCAAGACCACAGTGAAGGACATACCATGAGAATACCAATTTTAGAAGGATCAGGATATTTAGCCCAACCTATACATAAATGTGCCTTTATTTGATGATTGAGAAGCAATTATAGAATTTTGGTTATCATTATGAATATCAATGATATATTGTTTTTTTTTTTAAAGCAATCGGGGTTAAGTAACTTGCTCAAGGTTACACGGCCAGTTATTTCTGGGTGTGGTGCTAAGTATCTGAGCCTGGATTTGATCCCCAGGTCATCCCGACACTGGAGCTGGTGCTCTTATTCTCTGAGCCACCTGGCTGCCCCTATCAATGATATATTGTAGCATGAAGTTCCAGTGAATAGAATGTGCTCACTCATGGTTTTCCCACCTTTCTTCCCAGGTTAGACACTCGCCACCAAAAGTCTTTCCCCTCTGTGTTTCTCCAAATATTTTCCCTCTACTTTCACACTCACCCCTACACTCATCGAGGGGCCCTCAGCTTGTCCTTATATCCATGACTCCACCTCTGCTGGTTCATTGTGCTACAAATGCCCTATCGTAGGACTGGGGTAAGGGGCAGAAAGGCATAAAGCCCATATAATGGCACAGGACAGGCAGACCATGTACCTGCTAGAGAGAGTGGCTACTAAACCTCACTCTTCGTATCCCAGGCTGATCTCTGACTCAGGCCCATGAAATAGAAGACAGGGCAGACCCAGCAGCTGGGGCTAGATGGTGAGGATAAGGGCAGGCACAGCACAGAGACACCTTAAACTGTCACTTGTGGGGTGGTTAGTAGGACATGAGCAGGTCCAAATCTCTGCTTTTCTGAATCGCTTCCTTTCTCCTCATTCCCCACTCTTTCTCTCCTCACACATTTCCTTCTTGGTTCCTGGTCTTCCTTTTGCTTCCTTTCTCCTCCTTTCTGCCTTCTTGCTCTGAATCACACCCCTATATTTCATTAAGTTCCCTATTTTCATTTGTCTATTCCTCCAGTTTTCCCACTCTCAGTTTTCTGATTTTCTTCCTACAAGCTTCCTTTGGAACTTATAGAGAATGAAGAAATAAATGCCTAGTGGTAGTGGTGGTGGTAATATATATATATGTGTGTGTGTGTGTGTGTGTGTGTGTGTGTGTGTGTGTATTTTATGTGTATCTGTATATATGCATGTATATGTACTACTTACTACACCTACTACTATTATATATTATATATATATGTGTGTGTATTTATATCTATCTATATATGTGTATATACATGTATGAGTATATGTATGTATATGTGTGTATGTATGTGGGGAATGGCTAAAGGGCAGAAAAAAAGGTTTTTTTCACAAGAAAAAAAAGATTGCAATACCTTTGTGACAAGTTGAGTCTAACCTCCTCATTTTACAGATGTGGAAACTGAGGTCTAAAGAGGTTAGATGACATGTCAAAGATCACACAACTAGCAAATGTTAAAGGTAGAATTTAAAACCAGGTCCTTCTGATACCAAGGCCACACTCTAGCCAATGTGCCATGCTGACTAACTGCCCAAGCTTGTAGCCTCCTGGCCCAATTCCAGAGTGATGAGCCAGAGCAGGGCTGTGGAGGAAAAAACCTTATGTTTCATCTTTGGGAAAGACTACTTTTCAATATTGGTTTTAGTTTTTTGTCTGTGCTTTAAAAGGATAGGACTAGCATTGTTTTATAGTAAAACCTTGTTAATTAGAACCCACTTAATATGGGAGTGTTCAGCCAGAAATTTTGCTATATTCCATATTTTTTTAAAAGGCAAAGTCCGAGAAAATAAATTGGATCTTATCTCTTACACCTCTATAAATCTTGAAAAGGTGGAAAGGACTGGCAGTCATTTAGATACATCCCCAGACTGGTGAGCAATGATAGCTGATGTTCCCAGTGACTTTCAAGGTCCTAAAAGAAACCAAAGCATCAAAGAGAGACTCAATCATGAGCACAATACTAATTTCTAACAAGAATTTGAAGAGAATAAAAGGTTTTCTGTCAAATGTTGATTTGAAAAAGGGAAAGTTTAAAAGGAACTTAATAAGAAACCTCAGATTTCCATAAACATTCCAGTTTATCAAAGTTGTCCTGAAAATAAATGGCATAGAGGATCTAATCTATTGTTACAGCAGGACAAAAATTTCACAAATACCAACACAAGATATCTATGCTCTTGATTTAAGCTTATACTGAAAAAAGACATTTTTGCTTTGTCCCACTAGATGTCGCACAACACCAACAATTATTACCCTTCTGTTTGGACACTCGTATGTAAGGTCTCGATGCCTCCTAGAATGGATGTAATTGCATTTACTTGAGGGGTCCTCCTAACAGGGGAACTCTGGGAGTGAAGGTATGTAGCTCTCATAAAATGTCTTATATCTTGCTGCAAACCAAACAAACCTAATTTGAAGCAAGCGGGAGTATTGTGTCCAGAATATAAACATAATACCCAGAATGAGCTGTGCTCTGTCCTGTTCAGATTGAATTTGCTGAAGGGTAATGTTTGAGTACCACTCTTTAGGAAAAATATTGATGGGATTTTTAGGAAGGCTATTGATGGATGCAGGCCAGCATAGTGAATAGAAAGCTGTGGCCTTTGATACAGAGACTCTCATTACCCCAAGCAACTCTCTCAGATCATAAATTGAAGAATAGTTGTTCAACTACATGAGATGAGGAAATTTCCTCAACAGGAGATTCCCATATTGGTGAAATCATCAATATGGTGAAACAACACCAACAAAAAGTACATACTTAAACATATCTAAAGGAAAGCAAAGGCGATAGACAGTAAAGGGTCTGAAGACCACTTCCCCACCTCCTAGATAATCAGTTGAAGGAGCTAGAGGTGTTTAGCCTGAAAGAGAAATGACATGATATGGAGGGAACAAATCTCTGCCTTCAAGTATGTGAAAGGATATAATTTGAAAGAAAGGTGTGATTTATTCTGCTTGGCCTTAGAAGGGATATAATTCTTAGTTGGTTTTTTTTTTTGGAGGGGGGAAGGTGAGGCAATTGGAGTTAAGTGACTTGCCCAACATCACACAACTAGTAAGTGTGTCAAGTGTCTGAAGTTGGATTTCATCTCAGGTCTTCCTGATTCTAGGGCTGGTGCTCTATTCACTGCACAACCTAGCTACCCCTTGACCAATTATTAAGGTCCTTTTTAACACTAAAATCCCAAAGATCCTCTCCCCTCTGACCTCCCTTCCAGCTCTTAGATTCTATGACCACAACCTCATTGTGTCCATTTTACCTACAGGTATAGGGGAACCAAGGTGCAATGTCCATGCTGGCTTTCCTTCAGCAACCTGCTTCTCAAGGATTTTTCAAGTCAAGAATTTTCAGTAAATTAACTTTGAAAACTTTGCCTAAAGCCCATTTCTTTAAGGATTTAGGAGGCGCCCCAAACTCAGTGTGATTAAGGAGATGAAAACAAGTACTTCCCTGACTGCAGGTAATGTACATTATTGAAAAAGTCTCCCTTGAAAATTTGTTGGCATGTAGTATCATAAAATGTGAAAGTAAAATGGAACTCTGATACTAGAGATAAGTGAGTCATCCATTATTAATACAGCAAACTATCACACAAAAACACACACACACTGATTCACACACTCTCACCTCGTTTCTCACCAGCTACCTTGCTTTTGGATTGGTATGTATAGGGTGCTCCTGGTACGGCACTTTCTCTCTTAATGCAGATCAACACCTGCTCTGCAATTTACAATCTTGGAGGTTTGCCTGGGGATACAGAGAGGTTGGGACAAATCCAGGATCACACAGCCAGTACCTGTCAGAGGCTCTAGGCTTAACTGACACTGGTCAGTTCTTGATCCACCAACCCATGTATCTTTAAGCCCCTGGAGCACAGCAGCTAAATATGGGCATGCATGTATATATATATATATGTATATACATGAATATAATGTATATTTGCAAATATGCATATATTTTTATAATGTATTTATAGTATTATATTTATATATTTGTTTCTAGAGTACAAATATATGTGTATTATACTTACATATAATGTTTAAGCATTTAAATGAATTTAAGGTAATAAACTTGTTGAGAAAAAGAAATAAACTAAAGCTATTAATTCTATATCCAAACTTAATTAGAAACTATTTTAAGATTATCTACTTTTTTTTTTTTGCTTTTTCTGGAGAGGGGAAGGTAGAGCAATTGGGGTTAAGTGACTTGCCCAAGGTCACACAGCTAGTTTTGTGGTAAGTGTCTGACACCAGATTTGAACTCAGGTCTTTCTGACTCCAGCACTGGTGCTCTATTCACTGCACCACTGCCCCTGATTATCTACTCTTTTACAAGGGCAGCTAGGCATCAAAGTAGAAAGAGAGCCAGGCCTAAAGTCAGGAAGACTCATCTTTCTGAATTCAACTCTGGCCTCAGACACTTGCTATGTGACCCTGGACAATTTGCTCAATCCTGTTTGCCTCAGTTTCCTCATCTGTGAAATGATCTGGAAGAGGAGATGGCAAACCACTTTAGTGTCTTTGCCAAGAAAACCCCAAAAGGGGTCACAAAGATTTGGACACGACTGAATAACACAATGATAACTCTTTTGCATTATCTATGTTTTATCGATCAGTAGGAATAAATAAAAGTAGATTATCTGAGTATGCATACAGACTCCTAGAACTATACATCAGTATCATCATCAAAAGGTATTTGCTGTATATTGCATCATTACAATATAAACAGCCATCTGGATATAACCAAACTATTTTTTAAAATGTTTTCGCAAACATGTGTGTGTTTTTAAGCAATATTCTTCCTTCTGTTTATTTAATTCAGCTCATCTCCCAAGATCACAAAATATTGGAAGGAGCTATCTAGTTCAACCTGTACTAAAAAAAAAAAAACACCCCGGGCAATGTACCCTACAAATGATCATACCCCCTCTCTCTTCCTGCAAATCTCCAAGAGGGTGGTGTGGACTCCCACCTCTGGAAGAAGCTGATTCCATTTTTGAACAGCTGTATATCCTGCTTCCTAACATTAAGCCTAAACTGGCTTCTTTGCTTCTCCTTCCCACTGGTTGTTTTTTCCCTCTGGGGACAAACAGCATAATCTCTCCTCCACATGACAGAATTTCAAATACTTGAAGACAGTTCTCATGTTCCTCCTGAGTCCTCTCTTTTCCAGACCAAACATCTCTTCCAATCTAGGCTCAAACAATTGAGGTTTGGGATTCAGTCTGGCTCTGGGAGCCTGACCTGCACCATCTCTGCCTGTGGTAATTAGTATTGTCTAATTACTAACACTAGTGTTGTCTTTGGCCAGCTAGCGGGGTTCTATGGTGCTGTTGGTGCTAGGAGGGAAATAAAAAAGAGGAAATAGAGGGGGAAAGAAGTAAGCGGTGAGAAGAATGGAAGAGAAGAAGGACGGGGGAAAATGAAGAAAAAAGAAGGATAAAGCAAAAGTGCCTATGGTGGCTCATAGAGAACAAACCACCTCAAGCAGCACCAGTGTCCCCATAAGTCCTCCTCCAGGGTTTCATCATGGTGTGAAGGTGTTGGAGGCTTTGCCAATGGAATGCCAGCTCCAGAAGGTACTACTCAGGAAAGCTTCAAGTACAAGCCCAGTGATACTTTGTCAGTACCTGAGGACCAGCCTACCTAATCTCCAATAGGCTTTTCATTTTCACTCACAACTCTCAAAGACTGTTTATAAAGCTATTAGCAATGCAAACCCCCACTGACAATTTTTTTTTAAAACAAAGTATTTAAGTATTAATACTATATAGAGGGCTAGACTTGGAATCGAGAAGATCTGAGTTCAAATTCTCCCTCAGACATTTACAAAGTTGAAGGGTCCTGGCCAAGCCACTTAACCTGTTTGCCTTAGTTTTCTCATCAGTCAAATGGGGATATTAGCACTATCTCCCAAGGTTGTGATGATTGAGTAAGATAATATATGTAAACTATTTTGTCAATCTTAAAGCATTATATAAATGTTGTTATTGTTATTATCTATGTCAAAATGTTAGAGGCAGCTCAACATTATGGACAGCGAGCTTACCACAGAACGAGTAAGATATGGGTTCTAATCTCACTTTTGACAAATAATGGTTATGTGACTGTTGGCAAATCATTTAACTTCTCAGAGTCCTAGGCTAGTCTGTAAAACTAAATTGCAGAGAAGATTCTAATCTAATCTCTAATATTGAGAGAGGAAGTTCTCTCACCCAGCATTCTTTTATAATCCCACCAGTGAAATCACAGGTCTCATAAAAGAAAAAAAAGATCACCATCCAGCCCATCATTCCTGAGGCAATTTAACTCATTCCAGAGGAATCATTTGATGCCATTTGGTTACATCTGGGGCTCTAGTTTCAAATTGCTTTCCTTTTCCTTTAGGATCCTATGTGAAATTGCCTTTGCCATAGGACAATGTGGTTATAATGGAGGGTGACTATATTCGTCTTTTTGTTTTTGAAATCACTAGCTGTACAGAGTGCATTCAGTCAGGGATACAAATATTACAGTCCTCAAAAATCCCAAGGTAAACTGTGGCAGAGGAGCACAGGTAGGCCAGCTAAACAGAACATTGGAAAAGTAGCCCTAGGCAGAGAGGTTGTTCTTTAAGGGATACTGAAGTATTACACTGCCTCAAAATATCTGTCTTGCTGGCCTTTCATGGGGCGTCTTAGCATCACTCTTTACTTCTTTGGGTTAAGGCATTGAAGGTCCCCCTTAAGTTAGATAGACAGACAGACAGACAGACAGATAGATAGATAGGTAGATGGATGGATGGATGGATGGATGGATGGATGGATGGATGGATGGAT
>NW_027185903.1:8494274-8496810 GCF_028583685.1 Petaurus breviceps papuanus
GATGGATGGATGGATGGATGGATGGATGGATGGATGGATGGATGGATAGATAACATACATTTTATGTGGATCTTAGAAGGGCAACACAATGAGCATCAACCACTGAGAGAAATTAATTTCTCATATTTTATAGTCAATTTTCTGGGAGAAAGGGACTCAGGACAGATAAGTCTTTTTAAAATAATATTTTGTTTTCCCCCAATTATATATAAAACAATTTTCAACATTCTTCTTCATAATCATGAATTCCAATTTTTCCCTTCATTCCCCTTCCCCTTGTCCCTCCCTAAGACAGTAAGCAATCTGATGTAGGCTACCGCAGTGTAATCACATAAAACTTATTTCCATATTAGTCATTTTGTGGAAGAAAACTCAAACAAAAAAATGAAAGGAAGAAAGTGAAAAATAGTATGATTTGGTCTGCATTCAGACTCCATCAGTTCTTACTCTGGAGGTGAATAGTATTTTTCATCATGAGTCCTTTGGGATTGTCTTAGATCATTGTATTGCTAAGAATAGCTAAGTCGTTACAATTTATCATCATACAATACTGTTGTTCCTATGTACAATGTTCTCCTGGTTCTGCTCACTTCCTTTCCATCAGTTCATTTGTCTTTCCTGCTTTTTCTGAAAGCATCCTGGTTGTCATTTCTTATAGCAAAAGAGTATTCCATCACAATCATATACCACCACTTGTGCAGTCATTCCCAAACTGATGGGCATCCCCTCAATTCAGGACAGATAAGTTTTGATAGTGGGAAGTGATCAAAAAGGGTTCAGAAACATGATGTAATGAATTGTATGTTCAGCAGACAGAGGAAACATGAGGGGACTGAATATTTGGGTTGGAGGAGAAAAAGATGTAAAGCAAAAATATGCTGACAGGAGGGCAAAGCAGAGAGTTTCTTCAAATTTTTCTCCAGATATCCGTGCTAACTTCAGTCTGCATTTTAGGAACTGAAAAGGGAGATCTTTCTCCCCAGAACAGGCATTGAGTAGAAAGTGGTGTATGTGTGTGTGTGCACATCTGTGTGTGTTTATGCATGTACTCACTCATGCCAGGGTCCTCTGACTATTTTTTTCCAGTTTTTCACATTAATTTGCCACCATGCACAGTCTTTCCCTACTTCATACTTTTCCCAACTGGAGAGGTCAAGCCTTTCCCATAGACCCTGCCCTGGTAGCCTGGGCACACTGGAACCCTGCTGCAACTGAACCAGGTCCTGGTGTTGTTTTTCAGACTGTTTTTTTCCAGATCTCAGAGCAGAGATTCATATTGTTTCATGCTGTGATATAGTTCAGTCTCTTGCCCACAGGAGATCGAGCCTCCTCCACTTCCTGTTTGACCAACCCTAGGCCCAGAAGCTTAAATACCACAGTGGATTCATCCAGTAACTCCTCTTTCACGATGTTACTTTCTGTCGGTTGTGCCTCCAGCTTCTGTAGACTAGACAGACTTACTCAAGTCCCTTTTGTAGCTGTTGGTACTTCTCCAATTCCCCCTGAAGCTTTTTCTGAATCACCTCTGCCATGGTGGGAAGAAGCTCCTGGGAATCATAGGGAATAGGTATGGGAGAACATCACTCCGCAACCAGCAGCCTGGCACTACCCTCTACAGAGCCCCATGCCTCCTCCGGTCCACCTCAGCCTCTATATGCACCCCTAAACCTCCAGACCCAAAGAAAGATCCCGAGCCACATACAGCATTGCCTTACTTTCTCCTACTTTGCCTTTTAAATGCCATAATTTGGGGTCATTAATATAAGCACAAAGACTTAGAACTGCTTCCAGATTTTTCTCTGAGACAATAGGCAACA
This sequence comes from Petaurus breviceps papuanus, assembly GCF_028583685.1. Taxonomy (NCBI): domain Eukaryota; kingdom Metazoa; phylum Chordata; class Mammalia; order Diprotodontia; family Petauridae; genus Petaurus; species Petaurus breviceps. Next base: position 8,496,092 of record NW_027185903.1, read on the forward strand.
TGTGTCACTTGTGACACAATCATCACAAAATCACAAAATTTCTGAGTTAGAAGAACACTCAGAAGTCACTCAACTTATATCTGAGCAGGAATCACCTCTAAACTATTACCTATAAGTGATAATCTAGGAATCACTTAACTACTTCTAGGGAAGGGGCACCCATTTCTTTCTGAGGGATACTATTCTGCCACTTTTGAATATCTCTAATTGTTAGGAAGTTTTCCCTCTTGTCAAGCCAAATGATCCTCCTCCCCAATTTGGTCCTAACTCTGCCCTCTCCAGTCAAGCCCTCCTCCATTTAATATGACATCTCTTAAAAGTATCTATCATGTCCTCCCTAAGCCTTCTGTTCTCCAAGCTGAACTATCCTAATTCCTTTGCATGTTCCTCACATGACATGGTTTCCATTTCCCAAACCATCCTGCCTTCTTCTAAAGATGGTAATTCTTAAATATCCTCACTAAAATAGAGCTCTCAGAACTGAACAAAGCATTCCTGATTAGGACAGAGCAAAGCAGTATCTATCTGTCTGTCAGTCTATTTATCTATTAATCCATTCATCATCCATCCATCCATCCATCCATCCATCCATCAATCCATCCATCCATCCATCCATCCACCCATCTACCCATCCACCCATCCATTCATCTATCTATCTATCTATCTATCTATCTATCTATCTATCTATCTATCTATCTATCTATCTATCTATCTATCTA
>NW_027185903.1:8496820-8526823 GCF_028583685.1 Petaurus breviceps papuanus
CTATCTATCTATCTATCTATCTATCTATCTATCTATCTATCTATCTAATATCTTTCTTATTCGGAGCACTATGCCTCTCTCAGAGCTTCCTAATATCTCATTACTTTATCTGGCTGCCCTATCACACACTATTGATTCATACTGACTTTACTTTCCACTAACACCCTCAGATCTTTTCCACATGAATTCTTCACTACATCTATCTAGCAACAGGCTTAGACTTGTTCTCCTTGACTACAGAGGGACAGACCTGGGAGCAGTCCATAGCAATTGTAGAATGGTAGATTTTGACTTTACATAAAGAAACAGAACTATCCAGATGGGTGTCTCAGTGTAGTGGTTTCCCTGTCATTGCAAGTATTCAGCCAGAAGCTGGATCATCATTTTTTTTGGATGCCATTGGACAGATTATTAAGTCAGATGTGAGTTGCAGAGGCAGTGTGTTACAGAGGATAGAGAGCTTTCCTCTGACTCAGAAAGGCCTGGGTTCTAGTCCTGCCTTGGACTCATCTTGGTTTTGTGATGCTGGGTAAGTTAATGAACATCTCAGAATCCCAGGAAACTCTGAGTTGTAGAGTATCTTCCATGTTGCTTGATAGAGGGAGTTTCCATAATGGGGGTTCCCTAAAACAATTAAGTCATAGATTCAAGTCAAAAAGAAATGGAAAGGACATGATGACATCTGACACATTGTGATTATTTCTTCTGACACAGTCCTACTACTACAAGACTCAGCAAAGGGATACCTCTTCATAGGTGTCAGCAATTACATTCTGACACCAACCCCACCTCCAACCTGTAAGAATCAGCAACAGTAACCACCCTCAAATCTTCTTTGTCACAACCCACCCTCCAGCAAGCCAGGAAGACTGTGTTATAATCTAGATTCTCTAATTTAGAAATACTTTCTGCCTCTTTCTCATAGGAAGCCATGTGTTCTGCAGGTAAGTCACTAGTGTGTTTTCCAAGAGGATTATGATTTCTGGGAGTAAAATTTCCATAGATGAGATGCTTGAGAAATTCCCAGACATCTGTACTGATATTGGCTTCCACCAAAGATCCTACTGTGATGCCTCCTTGCAGCCTAGAGATCATGCTGAATTTTAATTTTTATTGGTGCCTTTTGTTTTTACCTACATTTCCCCATATGTTCCATTCCCCCTAAAGTCCTCTCCCAGAGCTATCTCTTATAACAAAGCATAACAAAGAGAGAGAAAATCTAATACAACAAAGTAACACATCAAAAAAGTCTCATATATGTAATATTCTGTAATGAGAATTGTATGTTAGGAATATATCTGCTCAGTCATGGCTTGGCAATGTCATTATTAATACGTGATACCCTATTATGCTTCCTAGCTATTTAAAGTTGGGGAATAATTCCTCATTTTTCCTTCCCAAGCTTCAGATAGAACAGGTCTTGGGAAATAGGGATTCTCCAGTGTTCCTGGTTGACCAGACTGAGGGTTCTTTTGTTTTTATGAACAAGGAAGGATCTCATTAATTCAAAATGGTGGTTCCCAATGAATCATGTTGATAAAATTTATGAAACAGCTTTCTATCATGAATAAGGCAAGAACCCCTTATTTCAAAACTGATTTCTTTGGAAATTGCATTCCCTGCATTGACCTTCACATTTTTCATAGCATGAAATGTAGAAGATAAGCTGTCATTTGTAATACTCAGAGAGAGGGAAGTGAGAAGCAAAGCTCTCTTTCTCCCCTCTTTTCCCTTATGAAGGATGGAGCATTCCAGTCCCTCATCTTCTCTTTGGGTAAGAGTGAATGGAAGGCTTCCCTTCTGAGGGGAAGAGGGGTAAATAGCAGTTTCTTTCTCTCCTTTTCTCCTTTCCTGCCAAAATTTGAGAAGTCTTAACAGCTTCATGACAGTATAGGACATTGGTAATGGTAGTGCTTCCAATCCGGTGTCTGCTGTTATCATCCTGGGAAACAAAGTCTGTGGAGATGCAGCCTGGCATCTGCTCCTGCTGGTGCTGTAGCCACAGCTACTGAAGACTCTGAAAAGAAAGTTCTTGTCACCAAAATCCTTGGTTCAGTATCAGAAAAATGGTTTTGCATCGGAAAATGATATGATTTTATTAGTGGAAATAACATTAAAGAAGGGGCATTAAAGTCGGATTTACCTCTGCCCTCTTAAGGACTACAGGACCTTTTCAGATGACTGACAACTGAAACCTTATGTATTGTTTCCCTCGTTAAAACATGTGTTCCTTTAGGAGACAGTGCTTTGCACATAGGAAACACTTAATAAAAAATATTATAGCTGGTGCTATGAAACTTTGGAGTTATCCACATAAAGTAATCATTGAAACTGTGGGAGCAGAACAAGTTGCTAAAGTAGAGAGAATCAAGAGAGAAAAGAGTCCCTGAAATGGAATCCTAAGAACACTTGCATTTAGAAGGCACAAGTTAAATAAAAAGTAATCATTGAGATAGGAAAGCCAGAAAAGCCCCCCAAAAGTGCTACAGAAACCATTGGAAGGCATCTCCAAGAAGGAGGTGGTAGTCAGCAGGGTGCTCCGGTCATGGAGGATAAGGATTGAGAACATACCAAAGGCTTTGATGATTGGGGGTAGGAGGGAACTTTGATGAACTTCAAGAGAGCGTTGCAATGGTAAAGAATAAGTAAGGCATTGATCCCTTATTTGTTAGATTAAAGAAGGAGTGGGACTGGCTTGATGGACCAGAAGCTGCCAGGTTGCTCAGTAGATAATCTAGGGCCCGGAGTCAGGAAGACCTGAATTCAAATGCAACCTCAGATACTCACTAGCTGTGTGACCCTGAGCAAGTCACTATTTGCCTTAATCCGCTAGAGAAAGAAATGGCAAACCACTCTAGTATCTTTGCCAAGAAAACCCCATGGACAGTGTCAGTGTGTGATAGTCCATGGACTCACAAAGAGTAGGACACAATTGAGCAACAACAAGGAGAGAGCGGGTAGTGAGGAGCGAGAGGCTATGATCAGATTTGATTCATTTTTCAACCTTGGTGGCAAAAAGAAGAAAAGATATATACATAACCCAAGAGAGCATATACACACATGTATATGTATGTATATGCATGTGAGATATACACACATGTGTATGCACATACATGTATGTATAGAAATACTAATGTGTGTATAGATATCTGTACGTATACTTAGGAAACAGACTACATAAGCATGTTTGTAGACAGAATAGAAGGAGTCAACAGAAGAGGAGAACTAAATGTGCAAGGGCATGTAGTTATTGGTAGAGCAAGGTGGGGAAATGAGGAGCAAAATGACCCTTGATTTATAGCTCAAAGAATCTTAGAGATAGTGAGTCCAATCTTCTCATTTTACAGTCAAGGAAACTGAGGCCCAGAGAGATTAAATGTGTTGCCTGGGATTACAAAGCCTGTAAGTGGGCTTTAGAACCTTAAGTCTTTGTGACTCAAGGTCCAGCACTATCCACTATACCCTGATTCCTCTCTAAGGCATCAAAGGCAAAGGTAGAGTGATTGGCTTTAACAAAGCAAAAAAACCACTTCGTCCTCTCAGGCAGGAAGGAACAAGGAGAAAATGAGTGAGATATGGAGTTTTGTAGTGATGAGAAAAGAAGCTGAGGCAGTTCATATTAAATAGTTTTGATGTCAGAAAAATAAAACATTAGGTCCTCTACTGAGTGTGAGCAGTCAAGGAGCTTGCTTAGAGTGAGCAAAGTTTGAAACAGCTGTTGTAGGGAATTCAATAAGAAGTTAGCAAGAGATGAATTTCTAAGGATTTCCAAGGCAGCAGTGAGATTAGATAACATGAATTTGTAATGGACTCAATTGGCATGATTTCATAATTCTCCAGCAACATGCAGCAGCTGGGGAGCAGAAAAAGAAAAAGTGGACAGTGAAGATTGCCAATGTGAGAGATTGGCAAGGAAAACGAGACAGAATATTAGGGGACCAGGCATTCTAGTGTGTTATTGAGGGCATTGTTGAAATGGCCCAACATAGGAAAGCAAGTGAAATTATTGAAATTATTAGGGATCTGAGAGAACAGAAATTCTATTGTTCTAATCTACTGTTTGATATCTGGGGATTTTAACTACCAATTTTTAAAAAATGAAATTTGAATAGAAAGGCTTTGGTAATACTTGTTACTACAATCAGGGAGGTGATGAATCCAGAAGGCTGCAACTGTTGCCAAAACCTGACAAGGTCACTAACCTCTCTTCTCCATTAAACCTGCCTGTGCCTAGCCTAAAAAAATTGAGCAAGCACATCTTCTAGACTGGCATTTCTAAACCGGTTCTAGAATTACAGAGCTGCCTGTGTTATCAGGAAAGAGAACAAAAGAAGCAGTTGATTCCACTATTTTAGAAACCCTGTAGTTCTATGGACTCTAATTACTTCGGTGACTTTCCCTGTGTTGATTTTTTCCCTTGAGCCATTTTGTCACTTGGATAAATTATGTCAATTCAACAAGTGTTAGGACAAAACGTATACCAAAGAGCTGGTCTGTAATGACTGTGTCATGAGGTCAGTCAATGATGAAGTCTTTTACAATACGTTCAGTCTTTTTGATTGCCAGAAGTCAAGAGACTCTTGCAATCAGAAGTCCAGGGACCTTGACAGCATTCTACTATAGAGAGAAAAATCCAATTCAATCAAAAAACAAATTTTGGCCATCTATTATGTTTAAGACACTTTGGGTATATAACAAAGTATAAGATACTATCCCTATTTTTGAGAAAAGTGCAATCTCATTTAGGAGTCAAGATTTACACATGTGAAACAAGGAATTCTATGCTAATTGTCAAAAGGAGAAGTGCGGGTAGAAATTGCTATAAGTATTCAGAGGAGGGAGAAATCGTTTTGGATTGGTGGGTGGAAAAGACTTCATTTATGGCAAAAGACCTGAGCTACTGCATACCCTTAATCATAATGTACAGTGAGCTCCTGCCTACATCTATAAATTGGTCTTACTGAGAACAGGTTTTGATGAAGGAATTGGCTACACTAGGACTTGGAAGAGGCAGGATCTGGGTAAGGGTAAGGGTGAGGTTAAGGCCTAGAGCAGAGAAGAAAGTCTGGTAAATAATGAAACTCAAGAAACTTCAAATTTTTGCCTAAGATCAGCTTTCTCTATGCTTGAATGTTGGTTTCATATCTAAGAATGTATTATTTTGGAAACTTTTCAGATGCAATCCAGATTTGTTTATCAAATTACATCTTTATCCTCAACGCTGTCATCATCACCACAATAATTTTAGAAAGTGCCTATTTTTATGTGGTGAGAAAAGGAGTGATGTTTAGAATTATTCATTCGTTGTTCACTGATGCATTATTATACTATGTTTTAACACACTGATCTCTTTCAGACAAGGCCTCAATAAAGCCAACCTTATGGTTTAGGCTCAAGATTAGGATTAAATGACATACTTATAGACTACCTAGCAAAGTTTAGGTGAAACATTAGGGCTCTCTAAATCTTCATATGGTCTACAAAAAGCAATGATTTTATTTTCTCTAAGCCTTAGTTTATTCCCCCCAGTTTCTTTTTTTTTTATCTTATTGCTATAGCTAGGTTCTTAAAAGCAACATAAAGTAATAGTAGTCACATTGTACAATTTTACTTTAATCTTGAAAAAATTATTGGAAAGATTTCTAGCATTTCTCCATGACAATGTACTATTTACAATTTAAAGAAGTGACTGATTTATTCCTATGCTTTTGAATGATTTTTTGCGTGTGTTTGAATGATTTTTTTAACAGAAATGAGTATTGTATTTTGTAAGAAACTTCTAGATTTACTGATATAACTAGGTGATTTTTATTGTTTTTGTTATTAATATGGTCAACTACATTAACAAGTTACCTAACATTGAACCAACCTTGCATACCAGGAATGACTGGTTGTTATCCTTCATTCTTTTTTTTTTTCAAATGCTTTATTAACTTCTGATTTCCATCATTCATTTCCGCCAGATTTTGAGTTACAAATTTTCTCCCCATTTTTCCCCTACCCACCGCCCCAAAATAGCAGTCCCATAGGATATCCCCTCCTCCAATCTGCTCTCTCCCATATTTTCTCCCATACCCCTTTCGATTTTTCCAGTGGATCTCTATGCCCCAGTGCCTGTATATCTTATTTCCTAATTACGTGTAAAATAGTATTAATAATAGTATATATATATATATATATGTATATATATTTGAATATTTGATTTTAAAACTTTGAATTCCAGATTCATTCCCTTCCTCCCTTGTCACCCACCCTTACTGGGAAGATAAGCAGTTCAGTATAAGTTGTACATGTGTGGCTAATGCAAAACAATAACATAGTAGATATATTGTAAAAGACTGACTATATCTCCCGCCCTCCTATCCCACCTCCCACTAGTTCTGTTCTCTACTTTGATCCCATCCCTTTTCAAAAGTGAGTGCTTCCAACCTCCCTGCCCCCCAGGCTGCCCTCCCTTCCATCATCCCCCCTTTCATCCCCTTCCCCCCTACTCTCCTGGAGGGTGAGATACCCTATTTAGTGTGTATTTCATTCCCTCCTCAAGCCAAATTCAATGGAAATAAGGGTGACCCATTCCCTTTTGCCTTCCTATTCTTTCCCTCCATTGTAACCATTTTCCCTTGCCTCTTCTGTATGAGATAGTTTAACCCATTCTGTCTTTCCCCATCTCCTCTCATTATATTCCTCTCTCACCTCTTAATTTCACCTTTTAAGTATCATCCCTTCCTGTTCAATTGGTCTTGTGCCCTCTATCTATATATACCTGTAAGTATATATACACACATTCACATATGTATTCATATGCCCATATACCCTCATATATAGACACACACACACACATATATATACATACATATACATATATTTCTATTCCCTTCAACTACTGAGAAAAGTTTCATAAGTTACAATTATTGTTTTTCCATGTAGGAATGTTAATAGTTCAACTTTGATAAGTTCCTTATGATTTCTTTTTCCCTGTTTACCTTCTCATGCTTCTCTTGCTTCTTGTATCTGAATGTCAAATTTTCTGTTCAACTCTGGTTTTTTCAGCAAGAATGCTTGAAAGTCCTCTATTCCACTGAATGACCATATTTTCCCCTGAAACATGATACTCACTTTTGTTGGGTAGGTGACTCTTGGTTTTAATCCCAGCTCCTTTGACCTCTGGAATATCATATTCCAAGCCCTTCGATCCCTCAGTGTAGAAGCTGCCAGATCCTGGGTTATCCTCAGTGTGTTTCCACAATATTCAAATTGCTTCTTCCTGGCTGCTTGTAATATTCTCTCCTTGATCTGGGAATTCTGGAACCTGGCTATAATATTCCTAGGAGTTTTAATTTTGGGATCTTTTTTCAGGGGGTGATCGGTGGATTCTTTCAACCTCTATTTTACCCTCTGGTTCTAAAACATCAGGGCAGTTTTCTTTGAGAACTTCCTGGAAGATGATTTCTAGGTTCTTACTTTGATCATGGCTTTCAGTTAGTCCAATAATTTTTAAATTATCTCTCCTGGATCTATTTTCCAGGTCAGTGATTTTTCCCATGAGATATTTCACATTGCCTTCTATTCTTTCATTTGTTTGGATCTGTTTGACAGAATCTTGATTTCTCATAAAGTCATTAGCTTCCATTTGCTCCAGTCTAATTCTGAAGCAATCATTCTCCTCAATGAGATTTTGAGATTCTTTTTCCATCTGGCAAATTTGGCTTTTTAAGGCATTCTTCTCCTTATTGCCTTTTTGAGCCTCTTTTGCCATTTGAGTCAGTCTGTTTTTTAAGGTGTTATTTTCCTCCGTCAGGCTGTTGACTCATTTCTCTTCCCAATTTTTCCTCCACTTCTTTTATCTGCTTCTTAAGGTCCTCTATGGCCTGTAATCAGCTCGTATTTTCCCTTGAAGCTTTTGGTGAAGGAGTTCTGACTTTACTGTCTTCCTTCTGTTCCATGATTTGCTCCTTTTTGTCCCCAAAATAGTAGTCTAATGTTGGAATCTTCTGTCTGCTTTGTTTCTTTTGCCTGGTCATGTCGCCCCTCAGTCACTTGACCCCTGGGCTTTTTGCCACAGTATGACTCTGCCACCAGACAGGGGAGCTTTTGTCCCAAACGCTGGGGTTTTCTCACTTGCTGGAGGTATTAGATGGGTGCCCTCTCTGAAGCCTCCACATGCTCTGGCAAGCTAGACATACACCCCAGGACCTCCACCCTAGACGGCAATCCAGATCCAAGCAGGTTAAGCAAGAGTGATTACCCTTCAGACTGGTGCTTGTGCCCCCTACATTCTGCAGGCCAGGAGCTGAAGCCACCATTTGGTGCTGGCTAGCTGTGCAGGTGTCTCAGTGGCTTCTTGCCCCGGGGGCAAAAGCCACACACTCCCACTTACTGGTCCCAAAGTCCAGACTGCATTGACCTTTGTCCTTCACTTCTATATGTTGATAATTCTGGAAATGGCCACAGCTGCTGCTGATCTAGGGTCCCTCTGGCCAGCGGCTGGTCAGACCCGCCCTGGGGCTAAAGCCTCAGCATGGGGCTGTGCTGGCTGCTTGCTGCCGGCCTGCCGGGCTGTCCTCAGAAGGAGGTTAGCTTCTCTGTGTCATTTTGTGGGTTCTGTAGCTCCAAAGTATGTTTAGAGTCCCCTTTTTACATGGATTGGAGTAGGTGGAAGCAGGAGCAGTGGGGAGGTCCTGCTTCTACTTTGCCATCTTGGCTCCTATTGTCCTTCATTCTTGAAGAGAACCAAAATGATATCACTGTGTTAGAATCAAGTTCCAATGTGTCCAACTGTGATTGATCAGACCTGTATGAACTCAGAATGCTCTACCACAGGTTGGGAACAAAGTCCATGTGAACATTTGGGGTGTATTCTCTAAATTTGCTCATCTTGCATTTCTTTTGAGCTACTTCAGTTTTGCTTTGCTCATAGAGAAGAGCACCTTCTCTGATGAGGGCATACCATGCTGGGCAGTCCTGTGCCAGAGTCTCCCATGTCACACAATCAATTCCAAAGTTCTTAAGGGAGACCTTGAGAGTGTCCTTGTATCACTTCTTCTGACTACCTTGTAAGCACTTGCCTTGTGTGAGTTCTCCATAAAATTCTCTTTTTGGCATGAGTACATTTAGCATTCGAACCATGTGGTCAGCTCATTGGAGTTGTGTTCTCTGCAGTAGAGTTTGAATGCTTAGCTGTTTAATTCAAGAAGGGACTTCGGTGTCTTGTATCTTATGCTGCCAGGTGATCTTCAGAATCTTCCTAAGACAATTCGAATGGAAGTGATTCAATTTCCTGGAATGGCATGAGTATACTCTCTAGGTTTCACAGGCATGTAACATTGAGTTCAGCACACTGGCTCAAACCTTCAGTTTGGTAGTCAATCTAATACCTCTTCTCTCCTACACTTTCCTTCGGAGCCTCCCAACCTGAGCTAGCTCTGGCAATGCATATGTCAACCTCATTATCAATATGTACATCCCTGGAAAGTATACTGTCAAGGAAAGTGGACACCATGTGGATCCACAGTATTTAAAACTTCTCCATTTGCTATAACCAATGGTTCTACATATGTATGGTGTGGTGCTGGCTGATGGAGCACCTATGTTTTCTTGGTGTTAACCATTAGGTCAAAATTAGCACAAGCAGCAGACAACCAATGCACACTTCATTGCATCTCAGCATCAGAGGCTGCATTGCATGCACAATTATCTGCAAACAAACACATACCAACACTATCTCCACTTTAATCTTGGCTTGTCGCCTTTTTAGATTGAAGAATTGATTGTCAGTTTGATAGCTGACCTTGATGCCATGTTCATCCTCATTGAAGACTTTTGACAACTTGAGTGAAAATATTATGATAAAAAACATGGAAGCAAGCACACGATCTTGTTTCACTCCATTGGTGACTGGGAAAGTTCAAGAGTGTTGTCCAGGGCAAGCAGCATGTTGTGAAATTGATGCACAATACTAACTGAATTAACAAGTATTTCTTAAGTACCTACTCTGTGCCAGGTATTGTGCTAATACCTAGGGATACAAAAGCAAAACTTAAATCGCCCCTGTGCTAAAGGGGCTTACTTTCAATAGAGGAGAGACAACAAGTATACATATTGTTTTCAGTTTCACATATTTTTCCCTTGATTTTCAAATTTTCTTCTTTTGTATTTGCTTGGGGATTCATTTGTTTAATGAATTTCTAGATTTTTTTTAAAATGGCATGCTTTATTTGTTGCTCTTCTCTGTTCTTCCTTTGATAATATACATTTTTTTGTGGGATATAAATTATTTTCTAAGACTGAGGCCTCCTTTAACTGTATTGCATAAATTTTGATTTGTTGTCCCAATATTACCATTCACATTATTCATTGTTTATATGATTTGGGTTTTTTGATGCCCTTTTAAAAAAAATAATTCTAATACTTATTGTCCATTTTAATCTGTAACTTTTTATTTATATTCCCTTTATTGATAACTACTTCAGTTATATTTTATACATGGATTTTACACATAGATTAAAATAAAATCTATGAAGGAAATGGTTAACATGTCTACCTTTCTTTGCTTATTCTAGCACAAGATTAGTTTTTGTAAAGGCATTGTGTAATCCTGAAAAATAAATATAGTTCTAAATAAGCCCATTAAATAGTTGTATGGGTCCAGAAATTTTACTTTTTCAATTTTCTCTTCAGATCTATAATTCCATTCATCTTTATATTTTTGCTGAATTTAATGAGTTCTGAAAGAGAACAATTAAAGTCATCTAAAATTATTGTTTTACTATCTACATTTTTTATGCAATTCAGTCAACTTTTCTATTACTTTCCTCATAATATTTTTAAGTATAAGGTGTAGAGTTTGGTTTATGAATTTTTCAGTCTGTCTCTGTCGGTTTTATGTATGACTTTACACTTGAGGATTTTTTTCCATTAAAGTCTCTTTTCTTATTGTAATTTTACTTTATATAATGCTTATCTTGAGTTTTGTTTATTGTTGTTTGTTATTTTACTTTATTGGATGTGTATCTTAGTATCTTGAAAAGTAGCTGATTTTAGACATGAACTGTCATTCAATCATTTATCTGGAAGTATGTCTATTCTGAGCTACATAGATAGTAGAGGTTCTTGCCCTTTAAAAAGACAAATATGCACATGTGTAGCAGGTTTTATTTTCTTACTTTTCCAATGGGTAGGAAAGGGGAAGGTGGGAGGGAGAAAATTCAGAAATGAAAATGAAATAAAATTACATTTAAAAAGACATGCATAGAGGATAGAAGTACAGATAACTAGGGATGAATACAGATGAGAAACATGTTCTCATTAAAATATTTAAAAGAATTAAATCCCAGAATAACCTGAGGTTGGTCAACACTAAAAACAACCCCCCCCAAAAGGCTATTTTTAGTTTGTTTTGGGACAAGAGGCAGATCACAGATGGAAGAGGAGAAGAGATTGTGATGATGAATGATGGTGAGAAGACTAAACTACTCAACTCCAACTTTATTTCTGTTTTCTCTTCCAAGTAGAATTTTCTTTAGGCTGGATGGGTAGGGGGCCATCAGAAAGTGGAAACCCAAGATTAAGAAGAGTCAAGCAGTATCATGCAGCCTTTAAAAGTTCAAATCAATAGACTGAGCTGAACTATGTTCTAGATTCTAGAGCAGTGATGCCAAACTCAAATAGAAATGGATCCCTATAGGTAGCTGCATATTGATTTAGAAATCACAAATTAACAACATCTATGTTGTATTGTATTTTTTTTAAAGAAATTGGGGTTAAGTAACTTGCTCAAGGTTACATAGCCAGTTATTTCTGGGTGTGGTGCTAAGTATCTGAGCCCAGATTTGATCCCCAGGTCATCCTGACACTGGAGCCGGTGCTCTTACTCGCTGAGCCACCTGGCCGCCCCTAAGCAATTGGGGTTAAGTAACTTGCTCCAGGTTACACGGCCAGGTGTTTCTGGGTGGGTGCTAAGTGTCTGAGCCTGGATTCAATCCCCAGGTCATCCCGACACTCGAGCCAGTGCTCTTACTCGCTGTGCTACCTGGCTGCCCCAAAGATCCATTAAATTATTAAAGTGAGTCTGACCTTTTTTTTTAGGCAGTTGGGGTTAAGTAACTTGCTCAAGGTTACACGGCCAGTTATTTTGTGTGGGTGCCAAGATCTGAGGCCGGAACCGATCCCAGGTCTCCCAAAGCTGGGGCCGGTGCTCTTACTCACTGCACCACCTGGCCACCCCGTTGTATTGTATTTTTATTTGTTTTGTTAAACATCTCACAAATTCAATTTTAATCTGGTTCCTTATGCTGGGGAATTTTGCTGGTAGGGTTGTAGCCTTGACACTTGTGTACTGAAAGAGCTGGATGATGTGGTAATGATTGCATTTCTCTCAGTTGTTTTTGAAAATTCATCCAGAAGAGAAGAAGGGCTATAGGACTGAAGTTTTTTTTTAATTCTCCCAATTTTCCAAAAAGAGAATAGAGTCTGAAGACTGCAGATCAGTGAGTTTGACTTCCATTCCTTTCTTAAAAACAAATCTGCTATTTATTTTTAATATTAAAAAAATTTTAAATCCCAAATTCTCTTTTCCTCCTGACATTGAGAAGGCAAGCAATGTGATATCACTCATACATATGAAATCATGCAAAACACATTTCCATATTAGCCATGTTGCAAGAAAGAAAGCAATAAAAATAAAGTAAAAGAATTATATTTCAAACTGCACTCAGACTTCATCAGTTCTCTCTCTAGAGGTAGATAGTATCTTTCATCATGAATCCTTTGGAATTGTTTGACTTCTTTTCCTGACAAAATGACCTAATCCATTAACAAGGGGAGGACTGATGAAAGTTTTAAAAAGAGAAGAGTGACACACTAAAATCCAACATAAATAAATCATGCTAGACTAGCCTTGTTTCCTTTTTTTTTCCTAACAGGATCATTAGGTTCTAAAAAATGATCCAGGAGGGGTGGCTAGGTGGTGCAGTGAGTAAAGCACCGGCCTCGGAGTCAGGAGGACCCAAGTTCGGTTCCGGCCACAGACACTTAACACCCACACAAAAAAACTTAGCTGTGTAACCTTGGGCAAGTTACTTAACCCCAATTGCCCTCCAAAAGGCCAAAAAAAATTTGTCTCAAAATGATCCAGGGATCTTAGTGAGCTACAAGCTCAACCTAAGTCAACAGTACATAAGGGAAACCCAAAATAAAAAAAGTTAATGTGATCTATGCACTTGCATTAAGGCCTTATGCTGTTCTAAGTGCTAAGAAGCAGTTGCAGAATATTCAAAAGCCTCACCTTGAGGAGTTTTAATTAGAAATAAAAGCAATCTAATTGTAAACTCTTCTTCAAGAGCAGAGACCATGTATTCTGTTACTTCTGCATCCTTTACAAAGACTAGCCAAGGGGTGGGGAACCTGTGGCATTGAGGCCACATGTGGCCTTCTAGGTCCCTGGGTACAGTCTTTTTACTGAGTCTAAGTTTTACAGAACAAATCCTATTGTTAAAGGAGTTTGTTTTGTGAAGTTTGGATTCAGTGAAAGGACTGCCCTTGAGGACCTAGAGGGCCACATGTGGCCTTGGGGCCACAGGCTCCCCACCCCTGGACTAGCCCAATGCTTTAAAGAAAAAATGGCTAAATGGAAACGTGTTGGATAAACACAAATCATGTCCTCCCTGAGATGTTTCTTCTCTTCTTAGGTAAAGGGAAAGATATCATTTCCTAGGGATCAAGAGGGACTTTCTTGTTCTTCCCATTAATTCTGAGTCAGAAGAATATCGTTGTCCTCCTGAGTGAAACTCTAAGGTGCTCTTTGGCAAAGCAGGGCATGTCAGAGAGGTATTACAAGACCTTTCTGGAAACAGAAATGTAGTATTCAAAGGCTTGGAGATCGAGAATTGGGAGAATCAGACTTTGGGGGGCTAACAAAAGAATCCACGGAGCTGTTTAATCACTAATGGCAAATACATATATCGTCCATGAATCATTGACAAATTAGGACATCACATTTTTAGTTTACATTATTCTTCCTTGGTGATAGTGTTACAAAAAGTCATTCTATGAAGGGAAGAGACAAAAATCTATATTGGACAGTTCACCTTTTAGACAAATGATTGGTTTATTTAATTTCTCTTTATAGAGGCCAGTAGTACCTCAAGTGACTGTTTCTAAAAATCCCCAGTGATTTGATACCTTGACATGCAAGGGTCCATATGCCCTTAGTAACATACATGTTATTTTACACGCTTGTCAGACCCAATCGAAGATAGTAGCTCTCTGTGAAATTAAAGCATGTGAATTTTAGGTTGAGAACAGAGATGTCTACAACATACAAATCTCCTGGTCATTGAGAGGCCCATAATGCATCACTTATGACAAACTTTTCAATGATGTTCTTACAGCATAGAAGACGATATCTCTAGCAATTGAAGTTCAGCATGTAGGAGACTGTTAGTACCCTCAAGCTTTCTGTGCCATCTTGATATCCACGCCTGGTACATGTAGCCACTCAATAAATATTAATCAAATTGAGATGGATGGTTTGTATGTACAGTAAAACCTCTAGTTTGAGGCAAGGTTTTCATTATTCAAATTCATTTCTCCTATCTGCCAGCAATGCTTTGATGTGCTTTGGATTGAGATTCAGGGAGCTAAGTCTTATCCAGGTTTCTATCCTGATAATCTTTGAAACAGCTGGTGCATACAATTGGAAACACCAGGTTCTCCCACAGATAATATTTTGCTTCAGTCGATACAATCAACAGCAAACAACTCAGTAAAGATGTCACAGCATATTCCAAGCCCTAGACATTCTGAGATTCTTGGGCTATAATATTTTCTCTTGATAACTTTATTCTAAAAAAAAATTCACTACATAGAAGAAAGATAGTAAAAACTGTACATTTTTCCTCCTAGTCTGTGCTGTCACTCTTTCTTTCTTCTGTTTTGATTGAGGCTATCATTACATTACTTACTGAAGATATGCAAAAATGTTTGGGGATAGAGTTTATAGCAAAGTTTACAACAAACCTGCATATTGTCATAAAGCTTGAATTCCCCAATATAGTTTCAATATGAAACATTAAGGGGGGGAAAGGGCAGTGACAATCTCATTCACTGCAGATGAAAAAGAAATAAGGAGGGTATTTCCAAAGATGGTGTTCAGTGATTTCCTTTATTAGCCCCTGGGTAGCAAAGTTGAACTTAATCCAACTACATGGTAACTCAAGAAAGTCAAAGGAAAAGTCATTTCTATTGGAGCTGTGACTTAGGATAGGCTTTTGGAGCTAGGAGGGACCTAAGGGTTCACTTAGTCCAAACTACTCCTTTTATAGATTAAGAAAGTGAGATTTAGAAAAGTAATTTGCCCAAAATAATTCACTGGCAAAGAGAGGACTAGAACTCCCTGCCTAGTTCATTTTCTTGCTAAGGTAGTTTTACA
Source organism: Petaurus breviceps papuanus (assembly GCF_028583685.1). NCBI lineage: Eukaryota > Metazoa > Chordata > Mammalia > Diprotodontia > Petauridae > Petaurus > Petaurus breviceps. The sequence goes on from NW_027185903.1 coordinate 8,512,248, forward strand.
TTATGTACAAATTATAAGTAAATGCAAAAGTGTCTGGGTTAATACATCCTTTCATCAGTCCCTGTTTTATCACATAACTGAGTCTTTTTGTCATCTTGAGAGGAAGCATAAAAGATATATGACCTCTATAATTGTAGGTAATTCAAATGTTGAAAGGGAATTATCTTCCTGTTTCCTAAAAGGACTCAAGTCAGAAAATGGGGAATAATAATCAGAAGATAGCACTGTATATACAGGCACTGGTAGAGATCCACTGTGCCCTACTGGAAAGTTGGAGGGGGTATGGGAGAAGACATGGGAGAGAGCAGATTGGAGGAGGGGATATCCAGTGGGATCGCTATTTTGGGGAGAAAATTTATAACTCAAAATCTTGTGGAAATGAATGATGTAAACTAGAAGTTAATAAAGCATTTGATTAAAAAAAAAGAAGACAGAACAGGATGAGATGACTGGGACTTTGCCCAAAACAATGAATCTAGGGGGTCATGCTTCCTTCTCCCAGAATACTGACATCCTGGGGAATGTGTTTCTTCCTGTGATCATTTATGCACACCTCATAGTCTGCTGTTGGTCCTGTAACAGCCAGCAACTCCCCCGCCCCCACCAGATACACCCCTATTATCCCCTTTCTTGGACTACCCTTCCATGAGGATTCCATCACCAACATAACCATCTACAAGTCTGACTTTCCCCAACATTATACTGGACTTAGGGCACTCATGAGTCTCTCTCTTCTCCTACTACCCCTTATTCAACTGAATTATTTGCCCTCACATCTCCAAATTCCTACTATGGATATTAATATTAACATGTTAATTAATATGTCATTAACTAACATTAACATATTAATTAATATGTTATTAATATTAACATATTAATTCCATATTAGGAGAATGGATTTCACTGTTCATTTGCTTGTGAAGTGATGCTCCCAAATGTTTCAGAAGGAAGCTTCTAATTTCCCAACTCCACTTAACAAACTAGACTTTTAGAGTGTTGCACCACATCTCTGGTGGTAGAGACCAGTTTAGATTCAGCTCAAATGGTGATGGAGTGAATTCTTGACTTGGTAAAACTAAGGAGGCTCTTTTACAATAACCTTTCTAACTTCTGACTGTTAGGATGCCATCTCACACTGATCTCCTTGAAGTTTTAACTTCATAGAACATCCCGATGTGGTGATTCTACTGGCTATAGTCTGAATAAGTGACTGACCCAGTGGTCATGTAACCCCTTTTAACCCCAGGACAATAACCCCTCTCAGAAGGCCAAACCCATAGATAGGGACCAAACAAAGTATGTCTGTGTTAAAATTGTTTCATAGAATACTGATGTGCAATTCACCAACTAGGGGGAGCAGGAGTGGGGCAGGGGGGGGGGAGAACACATATAGGGAATAAAGAACAAAACTTAAGTTTCAGACACAGAGTTTAAGTATGTCTAAAAAAAGAAGTTTGGGCTAAGGGTGCAAAGATCCTTCTAACAAGATAGGCTCTGATACTTGGGCAGAGTAGGAAAAGAAAGCACTATTATGTAGAAGACTGAGTGTGACAGAAATGGCTGTGGTAATAGATATTCCAGTTTCCTTGAAACTGAACTTCTATAGGGTCTCTTTTTATTTCTTTCCTTGGATGCCTTTTAAGGTTTGGGTGACCTGGAGATCAACCAGGCATCAACCTTGGAAAAAAGGTTCATAGGCTAAGACTAGACAGTGATCATATAATAGGGTGAAAATTCTTTGGAGGTTAATTCTCCAAAGGTCTAGGAAAAGGAAAGTCTTCTTGGTGAGGGGCAGGAGAGTAGGCATATGGGAGATGTTTGATGAAAATGGCCTGAAGCTAAGGAAGGAGAAGTTCACATTCAATATTTAGAGAAGGATCCCAACAATGAACTATTGATAAGGAGTTTCAAATATGGCACAGAAAAAAACATGAATGGGAACCACGTAAAGAATGTGCTGAAAGCAGACAGACCAGACAGAGTGAGATAGTGTTCTGCCTTTTCTTTCCTTAGGATTCCATAAAAATGTATGCTTCTAGGTCTCTTAATGTACAAACCAACTGAAGAAAATGGAAAGAGAGATTTTTCCTGGCATGTTAAGTTGTGCATGCAACATAACTGCCAGAATGTTTTGATTTGATAATGATTCTCTTATTAAAAATACATACACACACAAATCCCTGATGAAATGATAGGTCTGAATAATAGAAACTCTCCAACATGCAAATGAAGGAGTGTTGGTGACTAATGGGCAACTGGATTTCAATATATCAAAAGATCTGCAATCTCCCTGAGGTAGGCACTCCTTACACTGATATAAAACATAGGCAGACCCTCCAGGCCACAGTGTGTATTGTTACAAGAGTTGCTGTGTCCCTGAAATAAATCATGTGGGAGACAGGCTTTTGGCGATGGACCGCTCCATATTTTGTTGAGACTGGTGGTGGTCTCCCAACTGGGCTGGGTTCCTACTCGAACCTTTTCCAAGCTTGGTAAAACTGACCGAGCTTGTGATTCTCTGGCATAGACTTCATAAACCCAGGGTCATGTCTGAACCATAATTAGGAACCTTCCTAGTGGAGGTTCAGAGGTTTAGGACCATGGTTTTGCAGCTTGAAGAGAATCTTCCAGATCACCTGACAGCAACAACAAATCCATTGACTCATTTCACCAAGGAGAGAGATCAGACAAAGTATAGAATCGTAGATTGAGAGCCAGAAGGGTCACCCAAAAAACCATCTATTTCAACTTCATTTTAGAGAGGAAGAAGCCAAATCATAGGATTGTTATTTGCCCAATGTCAAACAGTTGATAGGTGCCATTGGAAGATTTTGAACCCAAGTTCATAACCCAAGTTATGAACTCCAGAGTCATTATTTTCTCCACTGAATCATGCTGATGAAATTCCTTGATTTGACTAAAATAAGGGCTTTTTCTACTAACAAGAGTTTAATACAGATAGGTCCCAATTAGTGCAAATAACAAATTCCCATAAAATGGTCACATTGTTCAAATTCATATCGCATATTTCCACTGGACTGAAACCAAACACCATATTTTAGTATAATTGTACTTAGAATAGTACAAATTTCAGTAATGCTACTACTTCACAGCAATCCTTTATTCTCACTCATCAGGTCTACCTATAAATAACCATTCTCTCCACTAATAAATGGAGTGTTAAACAAATGCCCATGTTGAACCCTGGGTTACACTATAAATAACATAGCATATAACATATAAACTTAAGGCAAATGTTTAAGTGCTTATTTATTGCTTACTTTCCCTTACTTCTCTTTATTAATATATTTGAGACATTATAGCATAAACATCTTCCTTTTTAACTGTCTTTCATTCATTTAAAAATTTTTCAGTTCTAAATTTTCTCCCTCCAAATATGCCCACCCACTCCTATTGAAAAAAGCAAGCAATATGATACCCATTATACCTGCAAAGTCATGCAAAATATATTTTCATATTAGTCAAGTTGCAAAAAAGCAAGAAAGATATAGTGAAAAAATGCTTCATTCTGTACCCAGAGTTCATCAGTTCTCTCTCTGAAGGTAGACAGAATTTTTCACCATGAATCCTTTGAACGTCTTTTTTTTGTGTGTGATTATAAATCAGATTTTCATTTGAGGAAAAAATAAACCTTTGAGTAACTGAAGGTAACCTATCTAGATTAGAGATTTTTAACCACTTTTTGTATCACAGACCTCTTTAGTAGTCTGGTGAAGTCTGTGGATTGCTTATTAGAATGTTTTTTTTTAATTCTATGCTTCTGTCACCATGATACCAGAAATATATATATATATATATTTTAAATAATTTGTTTGTTTCCTTTTAGTTTACAGGATTCAATTCCACAATTCTTTGAGTTTCACATTTTGTCCCCCTCCTTCCCCTTCCCACCATAGCGGCATATAGTCAAGTATAGGATCTGTAAATACTTTCACATCATACATTAGTCAGGTTATAAAGACAGATTATATCAGATGGAATGAAAAATGGTAAAGAGGACATAAAAACAAACAAGAGAAGGAAAAAGATTAGGTATTTTGCTTCCACCTGGATATAAACTCAGTTCTTTCTAGTTCTTTCTTTGGATGCACATATTTCTCTCCATCATGAGTCTTTTGGGATTGACTTATATCACTGCACTGATGAGAGGAGTCCAGTCTATCAAAGTTGGTCATCACACATACGTTGTGTCTGTAATTGTGTACAAATTTCTCCTAGTTCTACTCTTCTCACTCAGCATCAGTTGTTTTAAGCCTCTCCAAGTAAATATGAAGACGGTCTGCTCCTCGTTTCTTATAGCACAATAGTATTCCATAGCATGCATATACCACAACTTGTTCAGCCATTCCCCAATTGATGGGCACCTCCTTAATTTCCAATTCTTTGCCACCACAAAAAGAGCTACTATAAACATTTTTGTACATATGGGTCTTCCTCCCACTTCTATGATCTCTTTGGGATATAACCCTAGGAGTGGTATCACTGGGTCAAAGGATATGAAAGTATTTATAGCCCTCTGGGCATAATTCAAGATTGCTCTGCAGAAAGGCTGGATCAGTTCACAACTCCACCAGCAATGCATTAGTGTTCCAATTTGCCCACATCCTCTCCAGCATTTGTCATTTTCCTGTTTTGTTATCTTAGCCAATCTAGCTGGTGAGATGTGGTACCTCAGAGTTGTTTTGATTTGCATTTCTCTAATTAATAGTGATTTAGAGCATTTCTTCATGTGCTTATAGATATCTTTAATTTCTTTCTCTGAAAATTGCCTGTTCATATCCTTTGACCATTTATCAATTGGGGAATGACTTGTATTCTTATATATTTGACTCAATTCTCTGTATATTTTAGAAATGAGTCCTTTGTCAGAGACATAGGTTGTAAAGATTCTTTCCCAATTTCCCACCTCCCTCTTAATCTTGGTTACATTGGCTTTGTTTGTACAGAAGCTTTTTAATTTCATGTAGTCAAAATTATCCATTTTACATTTTATAATGTTCTCTAATTCTTTAGTCATAAAGTCTTTCCCTCTCCACAAGTGATGGGTAAAGTATTCCTTGTTTTACAAGACTGCTTACAGTACCAACCTTTATAACCTAGATCATGCACCAATTTAGACTTGATTTTGGTATATGGTGTTAGATAATGATTTATGCCCAGTCTCTGCCATACTATATTCCAATTTTCCCAGCAGTTTTTGTCAAATAGTGAGTTCTTATCCCAAAACCAGGGTCTTGGGATTTATCAAACAATAGATTACTATAGTCATTGACTTCTGAATCTTGTGTGCCTAATCTATTCCATTGATACACTCCTCTATTCCTCAGCCAGTACCAAGTAGTTTTGATGACTGCTACTTTATAATACAGATTGAAATCTGGTATAGCTAGTCCACCTTCCTTAGCATTTCTTTTCATTAATTCCCTTGATATTCCGGACCGTTTATTCTTCCAAATGAATTTTGTTACTATTTTTTCTAGCTCTATAAAGTAGTTTTTTGGTAAATTAATTGGTATGGCACTAAATATATAATTTAATTTAGGTAAAATTGTCATTTTTATTTTATTAGCTCAACCCAGCCATGAGCAATTGATATTTTTCCAATTAGTTAGATCTGACTTTATTTGTGTGAAAAGCGTTTTGTAGTTGTTGTCATATAGGTCCTGGGTTTGTTTTGGCAGGTAGATTCCCAAATATTTTATAATATCTACAGTAACTTTAAATGGGATTTCTCTTTCTATCTCTTGCTGTTGAATTTCATTAGAAATATATAGGAATGGGGCGGCCAGCGAGTAAGAGCACCTGCTCCAGTGTTGAAAAGACCTGGAGATCGAATCCCAGGCTCAGACACTTAGCATCCACCCAGAAAACACCTGGCCGTGTAACCTTGAGCAAGTTACTTAACCCCAATTGCTTAGGGGCGGCCAGGTGGCTCAGTGAGTAAGAGCACTGGCTCCAGTGTCGGGATGACCTGGATCAAATCTGGGCTCAGATACTCAGCACCACACCCAGAAATAATAACTGGCCGTGTAACCTTGAGCAAGTTACTTAACCCCAATTGCTTTAAAAAAAAAAAAAGAAATATATAGGAATGCTGAGGATTTATGTGGGTTTATTTTATATCCTGCCACTTTGCCAAATTTATTTATTGTGTCAAGTAGTTTTTTACTTGATTCTCTAGGATTCTCTAAGTATATCATCATATCATCTGCAAAGAGTGATAGCTTGGTCTCTTCTTTGCCTAATTTGATTCCTTTGATTTCTTTTTCTTCTCTAATTGCTATTGCTAACATTTCCAGTACCAGATTGAATAAGAGGGGTGATAATGGACACCCTTGTTTTACCCCTGATCTTTTTTTTCCCCAAATTTTATTCAATATGAAACATATCTCTACAATTTTTATTGAGGAGGGTGACCACGTCCATGACCAAATCCACCTCTAAATTGGAATTCTGTTGCTGACCCAGCTCCAGCCTTGGCCTTCTTGTCAGCACCAGGAGGAGCAGCACTTCGTCTGTATGTGTCTCTGTCAGCTTCACCCCGAGTAAGTCAGGCAGGTCGCTCACCCTCCAGACCTTTGGGCCTTGGCCTTCCTGTTTCAGGATGACTTCTTCGGAGCATGGCAGGCACAATCTCAGGAAGAAGGTGAAGGTAATCCCAGAGGTACTGAATGCCCTCATTGGTGAGGTACCAGTAGAAATGTCTCCATGCAAACTGCTCCTTAACATAGCCATGAGACTTTAAAGACTACATGACCTTCATGACATGGAGATTGGGCACATTCTTGTCTGCCAGCTCAGGGTGCTTTGGCATGTGAACATCCTTCTTGGCTACCATTACTCCCTCATTAAAAAGGAGGTCGTAGATGGCAATCCGGTTCTTCTTGGGCATCAACATCTCGGTGGCAGCGGCAGCGGTTGCTGCTCTAGATGGAGCCTGGGATAGAAAGGCTTTATGCCTGATCTTATAGGAAATGCTTCTAGCTTCTCCCCATTACATATTGGCTTTAAATAGATGCTACCTATTATTTTAAGGAAGGCTCCATTTATTCCTATACTTTCTAATGTTTTTAATAGGAATGGATGTTGTATTTTGTCAAAAGCCTTTTCTGCATCTATTGAGATGATCATGTGGTTTCTGCTAGTTTTATTGTTGATATGATCAATTATACTGATGGTTATCCTAATATTAAACCATCCTTGCATTCCTGGAATAAATCCTACCTGATCAAAGTGTATTATTCTTGAGATAAGTTGCTGTAGTCTTTTTGGTAGTGTTTTATTTAGAATTTTTGCATCTATATTCATGAGGGAGATTGGTCTATAATTTTCTTTCTCTGTTTTATCCCTTCCTGATTTAGGTATCAGTACCATATTTGTGTCATAAAAAGAATTTGGTAGGACTCTTTCTTCACTAATTTTCCCAAATAGTTTGTAGAGTATTGGAATCAATTGTTCTTTAAATGTTTGATAGAATTTACTAGTAAATCCGTCTGGCCCTGGAGATTTTTTCCTAGGGAGTTGACTAATGGCTTGTTCAATTTCTTTTTCTGAGATGGGGTTATTTAAGTAATTTACTTCCTCTTCAGTTAATCTGGGCAACTTGCATTTTTGTAAATATTCATCCATTTCCCTAAGATTGTCAAATTTACGTGCATACAATTGGGAAAAATAATTCCTAATTATTGTTTTGATTTCCTCTTCATTGGAGGTAGATTCACCCTTTTCATTTTTAATACTCATAATTTGGTTTTCTTCTTTCTTTTTTTATGATATTGACTAATGGTCTATCAATTTTGTTTTTTTTTTCATAAAACCAGCTTAGTTTTATTTATTAATTCAATAGTTTTCTTAATTTCAATTTTATTAATCTCTCCTTTGGTTTTCAATATTTCTAATTTAGTATTTAATTGGGGATTTTGAATTTGTTCTTTTTCTAGGTTTTTCAATTGCATGCCCAATTCATTGACCTCCCTTTTCTCTAATTTAATCATGTATGCACTTAGGGATATAAAACTTCCCCTAAGAACTGCCTTTAATGCATCCCACAAATTTTGGTATGTTGTCTCATTATTATCATTCTCTTGAATGAAATTACTGATTGTTTCTATAATTTCTTGTTTGACCAGTTTATTCTTTAGGATTAAATTGTTTAATTTCCAATTAGTTTTTAGTCTATCTTTCCATGGCCCTTTATTGCATATAATTTTTATTGCATCATGATCTGAGAAGGATGCATTTAATATTTCTGCCTTACTGCATAGAATTGTGAGGTTTTTATTCCCTAGAATGTGGTCAATTTTTGAGTATGTGCCATGAACCGCTGAGAAGAAAGTATGTTCCTTTTTATCCCCATTCAGTTTTCTCCAGAGATCTATCATACCTATCCTCTCTAAAATCCTGTTCACCTCCTTAACTTCTTTCTTGTTTATTTTGAGGTTGGATTTATCAAGTTCAGAGAGGGGGAGATTAAGGTCTCCCACTAGTATAGTTTTGCTATCTATTTCTTCCTCTATTTCCTTTACCTTCTCCTCTAGGAATTTGGATGCTATACCACTTGGTGCATATATGTTAAGTAATGATATTGCTTCATTCTTGATGGTGCCTTTTAACAGGATATAGTTTCCTTCCTTATCTCTTTTAATCAGGCCAATTTTTGCTTTTGCTTTATCTGAGATAAGGATTGCTACCCCTGCTTATTTACTTTAGCTGAGGCATGATATATTTTACTCCAGCCTTTTACCTTTACCCTGTGTGTATCCCTCTGTTTCAGATGTGTTTCTTGTAAACAGCATACTCTAGGATTATGATTTCTAATCCATTCTGCTATCTGTCTCCATTTTATGGGAGAGTCCATTCCATTAACATTTAGAATTATGATCATCTGTTTCTTTCCCTCCATCCTATTCCCACCCCTGTTAATGTTCATATTTCCCCCCCTTCTCCCTTCCCTCCCTTAATAGTTTTCCTTTTGACCACCGCCTCCTTCAGTATTCCCTTATCAGCCCCCCTCCCTTTTCCTCTCCTTTCCCCTTACTTCTTCCCTCCCTACTAACCCCCCCCCCCCTTTGTAGACCTTTCCCCCTCCTACTGCCTGTAGGATATTTTTATACTTAATGAAATATGTTATTTCTTCTTCGCACCAAGAGTGACAGGAACAAATCTCATGCGATACTCCTCTCCCTCCCCTCTTTCCCTCTAAAATGACACTTTTTGCGTTTCTTCTCCATAGAGTCCTATGCTTAACTGGTTGTTATTCCCTCCTTGCACCAGAACAATGAGGGAAAAGCTCATATGATTCCCATCTCCCTCCCTTCTTTTTCTCTGCTATACAGTTTTTATGCCTCTTTGTGTGGCATAATTTACTCTTTTCCACTTCATTCATTCCCTTTCTTCCATTGCAGTCCCTTTGTAGCCCTTAATAAGATTTTTTTAAATCATCATTTTGTGTATTTTATACTCATACCCTCTAATTGTCTAAAACCAGTTTGTTCTTATCAAATAGCAGGGTATGTTTTTGTTTTCCTTGTTTACCTTTCTTCGTCACTCTTGCATCTTGTAGTTGGAGGTTGAATTTTCCATTGAGTTCTGGCTTTTTTATCAAGAAGGTCTGGAATTCTGTTATATCATTGAATGACCATCTCTCTGTCTGGAAGAATATGCTCAGCCTTGCTGGGTAGGTGATCCTTGGTTGTAACCCGAACTCTTTTGCCTTCTGGAAAATTGTATTCCACTGCCTCCGATCTTTCAGTGTAGAGGCTGCCAAATCCTGTGCAATCCTCACTGTGGACCCTCGACATTTGAATTGTTTCTTTCTGGCTGCTTGAAATATTTTCTCTTTTATCTGGTAGTTCTTGAGTTTGGCCACAATATTTCGAGGACTTTTCAGTTTGGGATCTCTTTCAGCAGGTGCCCAGTGGATTCTCTCGATATCTATTTTACCCTCAGGTTCCAGTATCTCAGGGCAGTTTTCCTTAATGAGCTCTTGGAGAAGGTTGTCCAGGCTAATTTTTTTTCATCATGATTTTCTGATAGTCCTATGATTCTCAGATTATCTCTCCTGGGTCTGTTTTCCAGGTCAGTTATTTTTTCTTTGAGGTATTTTACCTCTTTTTCTAATTTTTCATTCTTGTTATTTTGTTTGACTAGTTCTTGGTTCCTCATAGAGTTATTTGTTTCAATGTGGTTGATCCTATTTTTTTCACAAATCATTTTCCTTGGTTAATTTTTGGCTCCTTTACTATATCATATACTTTTCTTTTTAGAGAGATGTTTTCTTCATTATAATGTTTTTCTAATTCTGCAACTTTGGTTTTGAGACAATTATTCATTTTGTCTTCTATCTCTCTCACTTGGTTTTCAAAGTTCCTTTTGATCTCATCTAGGAGAGCCTTCTGTGCTTGGGACCCATTCCCTGTTGATGTTTCAGCTGTGGGTGTGGAGTCCACATTGTCTCCCTCTGAGTTTCGTTCCTACCTCTGAGGATAGTAGGACTCCAGAGTCTTTGTAATCTGCTTTCTACCCATTTTGAGGAAGGGCCCTAGCCATGCCCTTCCTCTAGGGATCCCAAGCCTTTACTGTAGAGGGTTTTGCCCTGGGGCAAGAGTTACTATGTTTTCAGGGTCAGAGTGGGGGGTTTGGAGCAGATGAGATTCACTCTGTCATCCTGGTCTTTGGAGGTCCTGATAGGGGCTTTTTTTTTAAATTTCTGGGCTATGAAGTGGTAGCCCCAGGAGTATTTGCTGTCCAGGACAGGGGCCCCTGTATTTTCTTCTTACCTTGCTCTTTCCAGTCCCAGCCCTTTGGTGATAGGCCTGGTAGTGGCCCTTGTGGTTGATGAGACGACTTGCCCTCCGAGTTGATCAGACCCCTTCCAGGCCTACCTCTGCAGGCCTTGCCTTCCGGGCCTATCCTTTGAACTTCTTATGGATCATTGTACTGGTTTGAATAGCTAAGTCACAGTTGATCATCATTAAAATATTGCAGTCCCTGTATACTATGCTCTGCTGGTTCTGCTAATTTCATTTTGTATCAGTTCACATAATTCTTCCTAGGTTTCTCTAAAACCATCCCCCTTATTATTTCTTATAGCACAATACATATAGGTCTTCCTATCACCATTTAGAAATATCGTCTATCTCTGAGTCAGATCCAAGTAGGTAACATTCAGCCCTATTAGGTGTCACCCAACCTTTCCTAGTTGCCTTAATATCTTGCTACATTCTCTTCAGTCTTCTATGTTCAATCAAAACATCATTTTCTCAGACCTCTATGAAATGAAGACTATCTTCACACCTATTTGAAGGTCATCCCATGGGCCTATAGCAGGCTCTAACTTATTCCAACATCATTATCCAACACTATAAAGCACCTCCTCCAGAAAGCCTTCCAAACTTAATAAAATGAGAAATATATACTCCTAGCCAGAGTTGACCTTTGGGAAAACTGTGAAATAGAGCGATTTGTGTTTTTCAATCTCTCCTTTATGAGTTCCTGTCTCCTATTTCAGCTTCTAACCCTCCCCACATAGAGTTAATTTTAACCATGATTTATGAATCTCAAGGTGTAAGGAGAACCTGGAAAAGATACAAAGGTGAAAAATGGCATAGTCTCTGCCTTCATGGAGCTTACGGGGTGGAAGATAAAATAGCATAAATAACTCTAATATAAGGTAAAATGTGATGGAACACAAACTCAGGACAGACCTTAGGGAGGGAAGAAGCAATCAATTTTAAGGAAAGCCCCCTCTTCTAGGAGAGATGGTATCTGAGTTAGATCTGGAAGGAAAAGAATGACTGAAACAGTCAGAGATGTGTAAGGAGTCTGTTCTGGACACAAAGACCACCCGAACAAATAAAGAGGGGTAGGAGAAGATGAGATAAGGAAAACGAGAAAATTATTAGTAGATCATGTCTCCTGGAGTACAGAATGTCTGAAATACCTATATGAATTTGATGTCTCCCCCATTAGAGTATTCTTGAAGAATAGGAACTGTGTCTTTCTTTATATTTCTGTCCCTGGTGCCTAGCACAGTGTTTTACTTTGACATATACTGTAGGCAACCAGAAGCTACAGCAGGCCTTTGAACAGTGCACATGATTATACTAGTAATATGTTTAGAACCACGTGTTAAGATTCCTTTGAGAGGATGGAGCAGGAAATAATATGGTGAGTCCCTTCTTCCCATCCCCACTTGCCACAATTTCTCCATAAAGATCAAAAAAACACATGAAACTGAACCTTGGTTGAGAAATCCAAGGAAAAAAAAAACTAGCCATGTGATCTTGGGCAAGTCACTTAACCCCAACTGCCTTACTTCCCTTCCCAAGAGAAAAAAGAGAAATCCAAGGAAATAAATCACATTAAGTCATTTTCCCAGCCCAGATCAGCATAGTAATACAGAGATCTATAGACAAGGGGTCAGAGTGTGACCAGGAGCACATTCTGCAGAGCACTGGAAAGGAGAGGCTATTTACCAGGGCAAAAAGAGGTTCTAGATTCAACATAGAAAGACTTACACTTGTGTAGATTGCAGGACAGGTGCCAGATCCATCTCTATCACTTGCTACCCAATTTTGGGCCATAAATCCAAAGTGAACTGAATAGAGGACCTGCACTGAGATTTGGTGTTATAGAGTGAGGAATGGTCCCATGGCCTAAGCTGGATGTCTTGGACCCCAGGAGCAAGGTAGGGTCTCAGTTCTAACTGCTGGCCCAGCCTGAAACCTGTAGAGGAAGAACCAGGGTAGGAAGCCCAGATCAAAGGAAAGTTTGTCATGGTTCCGTCACTCTGAACCAGCAAAGCTTTTTATCTGGCTGTCAGTGGCTGAGACTGGAAACAGTCTACCAAATCTCCCAATTAAAGACAACAGGAATGTTGTGTAGAACCAAAACCAAATCAAGAACCTGTCCTGGATCAGGCCATTTTGAGAACACTGAAAACTTGGCAGTTCCCCAGCCTGAGCTGATTTTGAAATCTTGGAATAATATAACACTCAATACTCTAAGAAAGCAGCAGAAGGACCAAAGAGGACAAAAGCTCAACCAAGAAAATTCCCATAGAAGTATGTAGATCCTAGACCTAAAATAAAATCCAAAGTCAGGATGTGGGCTGAGAGAAAGAGCAAATAAACAAACAAAAAAGAACCCTGCCATAAAGAACTATTTTGGTGTCATCAATGCTCAAGACACAAACCCAAAAGCAAAACCTTAAAGAAAAACACAACTTAGGCACAAATTCAACTGGAATACCTAGAAGATATGAAGCAAGGATTAAGACATCCTTTCATAAATGAAATAAGAGTGCTATAGGAAAAAATGGAAAAGAAAGGAGAACTATGGAAAAAAATAAATGGAAAGGGAATTAACAACAAATTTGCCCAAACAACAAACTCACTGAAAATTGCAATAGAAGCTAGATAGTCAAGTGTATGTACAATGTTGGGCTTGAAAGAGTCATCTTCCTGAATTCAAATCTGGCCTTGGACACTTACTGGCTGTGTGACCTTGGGCAAGTCACTTAACCTCTGCTTGACTTAATCCACTGGAGAAGGAAATGGCAAACTACTCTAGTATCTTTGCCAAGAAAACCCCATGGGGTCACAAATATTTGAACATGGCTGAATAACAACAACAAGAAGAACAATCAGAAAGAATTCAAGTGCCAAGGAGCCACAGTCAGAATTACACACCCTTTAGCAGTCATTATTATAAAGAAACACAGATCCTGGACTATGATATACCAGAAAGCAAAAGATGTAAGTTTGCACTGGAGAATAACTTGCCCAGAAAATTCATTATAATTCTATAGGAGAAAAGCTGACTTTTAATGAAATAGAGGACTTCCAAGCATTCCTGATGGAAAGACTAGAGCCATGTAGAAACTTCGAAGTATAAACACAAGCATTAAGACAAACATGAAAAGGTAAACATGAATGAACAACCATAAGGGACTAAAGAAGAATAAACTGTTTACATTCTAATATGGGAAGATGATGTATGTGTTCCATTTGTACCTTGTCATCATCAAGCCTCATAGAGGGAGCCTAATTAGACAAAAGGCCTGGGAGTTTTGTGTGTCTTTATGGTTTTAAAAGAAAAATGGAAGGGCAGCTAGGTGGCTAATAGAATATTAGCTCTGGCATCAGGAGGACCTGAGTTCAAGTCCAGCCTCAAAATACTTGGCACTTACTGTCTATGTGACTTTGGGCAAGTCCCTTAACCCCAATCGCCTTGTCTTCTGTCCCTCAAAAAAAAAAGGAAAGAAAAAAAGAAAAAGAGGAGACTACCTGGGAGAGGGAAAATTATCTCACATTATCTGGGTGGGAAGTAGAAGTTTAAACAAACAGGGAAGATGTAGGAGAAGTGGCTGACACTTGAGCCTAATTCTCATCTGCACTGATCAAAGAAAGAAAGAATACACACACACACACACACACAGAGTTTGGTACAAAATACATCCCACTCCATAAGGAAATAGGAGAGAAAGAGGAGAAGGAAAAGGGGGAAGAAGAGAGAGAGAGAGAGAGAGAGAGAGAGAGAGAGAGAGAGAGAGA
>NW_027185903.1:8526923-8530741 GCF_028583685.1 Petaurus breviceps papuanus
GAAAGAGAGAGAGAGAGAGGTAGATTAAGGGAGCAGTGAGTCCTAAACAAAACAAATACTGTATAAACATATGTATAGCTCTTCTGTGGTGGCAAAGAATTGGAACTTGAGGAGCTGTCTATTAATTGGGGTGCTGAACAAGCTATAGAATAGGTGTGATGAAATACTATGGTGGTGGTGTTGTGATTTGTCCTTTACTTTTGAAGAGGAACGGTGACATCACAGAGTGATAACTTGAATCACTTTGTGAATTGGATTTAAGTGTGGCAGAGTTGCAAAAAATCCTCAGCCTCACTCTCTTTCAGAGTCATCAAAGTCTAGTGGCAAGACAAAATTCAGGACAACTGCAAGCTCACCACAGCTCCTGCTTCAGCCACCTTCATGGCTGTTGGAACAAATTGTTCTCATCTGCCCATTCTGCTTGAGGAAGTCTTCACTTGCTTGCAGTAGACACCCCCCTAACTCACCAAGGAGTTTTACTGTGCTGTAAAGAAACAAAGAAAGGACTGATTTCATAGAAACCTGGGAAGAGCTGTATGAATTGATACACAGTGAAGTGAGCAAAACCAGAAGAACAATTCATACAAAGAGAATACTGTAAAGTTAAACAACTTTGAAAGACTTAGGAATTCTAATCAATACAATACTCAATCATGATGAAATATGCTACTGATAGGTGAAAAATTCAAAAGTGTAGAATGATACATACATACAATGTATATTACATATGTTTTGTATGTATGTGTGTATATCAAATATGGTTAATAAAGACATTTATTTTGCTTGACTATATATGTCTATAATGGGGGTGCTTTTTTCTCAATAGGGCAAAGATGAG
Organism: Petaurus breviceps papuanus; assembly: GCF_028583685.1. Lineage (NCBI taxonomy): Eukaryota > Metazoa > Chordata > Mammalia > Diprotodontia > Petauridae > Petaurus > Petaurus breviceps. Next base: position 8,527,762 of record NW_027185903.1, read on the forward strand.
GGAGGGGAAAAGGCAATTTTTTGCTGATTGAAAAAAAATATTAGGGGGTGGCTAGGTGGTACAGTAAGTAAAGTGCTGGCCCTGGAGTCAGGAGGACCCAAGTTTGGTTCTGGCTATAGACACTTAACACCCCCCCCCCCCACACACACACACACAAAACTAGCCATGTAACCTTGGGCAAGTTACTTAACCCCAATTGCCCTCCAAAAGATAAAAATAAAATTGTTAAAAAAATATTAATAAAAAAGGATTCCTTTGACATTTGTATGAAGAATGCTTTTGAAAGGGAAGAAACTAGGGACAGGGAAAACAGTTAATTAGGGGGTTATTTTAATAGTATAAGAAAACGTAGTACTCTATAGTTGACCTAAACTTTCTTGTGAAAATCTGGCAAAAATCTTATCAACTTGCCTACAAATCCTTTAGACTTTCCTTTGATTCTGTAAATATGTTTTCTCCTTTACTGGACTATAATCTCTTTGAGAGTAGGAATCAAGTCATAGATTTGTTTGTATTCTAGTGGTTTTTCTTCATCTATTTACATTGTACTTTTCTTATGCACTTATGTTCTAAACTATATTATAGTTATTTGTGTATATTTCTTATAAGTCCACAGCACTGGTTTAGAACATAAAACTCATTTGCAAAATTTTACAGATGATAGGGGAATATTATGAGTAATATCACTTCATAAAACAGTAAGAAACAGTAGAGGGGAAAAAAGAATTTATAGAAAATTTGACATGAAACCCAGTTAAGTCAGATCAACTTAAGAGCACTTAAGGACAAAACTTGAATGTGAACTATGAACAGATGAAAAATGGAAAAGATCTGTCAAGATTTCTATAGCAAACACTTTTCTCCATCAAAGATGGTAGAGTCATTGGACAGTAATTTGGATAGCCATAGCTATTTGGATAGTCATAACCACTAATGTCTTGCCCAAGGAAGAAGAAATGACACTAAAGAAAAGAAAAAGACAAGAGAGAGCAGCTGGAACAGAGTAAGTATATTCAGAGAAAATCCACTGGTGGAGATGCTACCATTTTAATGGATCAGGCCTCAATATATCTGAAAGAAGGAAAGACACTGACTGTAACAAAAAAACAAAACAAAACACCACCACCATGATATCATAAATGGAAAAGACAATCAAGTATATTTAAATGATTACCAACTTACATGCTCACTTTTTCATCTCTACAAAAGAAAATAATTTGCATCAATTGATGGCATTCTTGGCTAGAATATGAGTGTGGGCAGACTTTTGCAAAAGATATGGCATCATGGTTTGATGGATAAGACATTAGGCTTAGAGCCAAAAAGACCGAAGTTCAATCCAGCCTCACACCCCATAGTGAGCTACTGAAGTTACCCTATGAGCCTCAGTTTCTTTTTCTACAAAATATAAAGGTTGGATTCCACCGTCTCTGAGGCCTATTCCAGCTCTAAATCTAAAATGATGCGGTGTTTTGTTGCATGTCACATCTTGGGATATGTGACTGACTGAAATGTATTCCAAATGCAAAAGCCCACTATGCTTCTTGTTTGCTGATACTTTAAAACCTTTCATTCTGTCAAGCAAAATGTTTTAAAGGCCTTTCCTCCATGAGAGGTCTTCTGTGTACATGTTAAAATTACAAACAGTCCCCTTAAAGATGCAATACCAGAGGTGACTTAGTTGGAAGATCCTCTGGTTATTAATATAATTATGAATAATGAGACTAAACTCGGAAAATATATTTAGCAGTCTCCTGGAAAGAGATGCACCTCAGAACAACTCAATCTCCTAAATGAGAGCAAATAAATGGATATTTGTTAGCCATATGCCATGCGCTGTGCTAGCCCTGAGGATACAAAGAAAGGTAAAAATAGTCCCTGCCCTCAAGTAGCTTAGAATCTAATGGAGAAGGCAACATATAAGTGACCAAAAATGTATGAGCTCTGTGGGTGGTGATCTCAGAAGGGAAGTCACCAGCAGGTGGGGGTTCAGGAAAGGGCTCTCGAAAAAGACGGAATTTTAGGGGCGGCCAGGTAGCACAGCGAGTAAGAGCACCGGCTCCAGTGTCGGGATGACCTGGAGATCGAATCCCGGGCTCAGACTTAGCACCCACCCAGAAACACCTGGCCGTGTAACCTTGAGCAAGTTACTTAACCCCGATTGCTTAGGGGCGGCCAGGTGGCTCAGCGAGCAAGAGCACCGGCTCCAGTGTTGGGATGACCTGGAGTTTGAATCCCGGGCTCGGACACTTAGCACCCACCCAGAAACACCTGGCCGTGTAACCTGGAGCAAGTTACTTAACCCCAATTGCTTAGGGGTGGCCAGGTGGCTCAGCGAGCAAGAGCACCGGCTCCAGTGTTGGGATGACCTGGAGTTTGAATCCCGGGCTCGGACATTTAGCACCCACCCAGAAACACCTGGCCGTGTAACCTTGAGCAAGTTACTTAACCCCGATTGCTTAAAATTTAAAAAAGAAAAAAAAAGAAGATGGAATTTGAGAGAAGACTTAATAGAATCCAGGACAAGTACAACCTAACTATCCACAGATAGGTGGATGAAGAATGCCTCTTACCAAGACTATGATATGCAATTGGATGAACAGTGTATGGAGTACATCAATCAGTAACATATCTCAGCAGATTGCATGAAAGGGCAGATAACTAAGTTCAGGTTAGAATAGAAAGAAGACTCAGGAAAACTAAATTTCACCTGGGAAAACATAACATTTTCAGTGATTCAACATGTACCCTTAAAACAAATTTCATCTTCTTAATATCAGTATTCTTTTTTTTTTTTTTTTTTTGCTTTTTGGAGGGGGAAAGGTAGGCAATTAGGGTTAAGTGACTTGCCCGAGGTCACATGGCTAGTAAAGTGTTAAGTGTTTGAGGCCAGATTTGAACTCAGGTCTTCCTGACTCCAGGACCGGTGCTCTATTCACTAGGCCACTTAGCCACCCATTAACATTAGCATTCTTTCTGG
>NW_027185903.1:8535741-8562637 GCF_028583685.1 Petaurus breviceps papuanus
CCTGCCCTCAAGTAGCTTAGAATCTAATGGAGAAGGCAACATATAAGTGACCAAAAATGTATGAGCTCTGTGGGTGGTGATCTCAGAAGGGAAGTCACCAGCAGGTGGGGGTTCAGGAAAGGGCTCTCGAAAAAGACGGAATTTTAGGGGCGGCCAGGTAGCACAGCGAGTAAGAGCACCGGCTCCAGTGTCGGGATGACCTGGAGATCGAATCCCGGGCTCAGACTTAGCACCCACCCAGAAACACCTGGCCGTGTAACCTTGAGCAAGTTACTTAACCCCGATTGCTTAGGGGCGGCCAGGTGGCTCAGCGAGCAAGAGCACCGGCTCCAGTGTTGGGATGACCTGGAGTTTGAATCCCGGGCTCGGACATTTAGCACCCACCCAGAAACACCTGGCCGTGTAACCTTGAGCAAGTTACTTAACCCCGATTGCTTAAAATTTAAAAAAGAAAAAAAAAGAAGATGGAATTTGAGAGAAGACTTAATAGAATCCAGGACAAGTACAACCTAACTATCCACAGATAGGTGGATGAAGAATGCCTCTTACCAAGACTATGATATGCAATTGGATGAACAGTGTATGGAGTACATCAATCAGTAACATATCTCAGCAGATTGCATGAAAGGGCAGATAACTAAGTTCAGGTTAGAATAGAAAGAAGACTCAGGAAAACTAAATTTCACCTGGGAAAACATAACATTTTCAGTGATTCAACATGTACCCTTAAAACAAATTTCATCTTCTTAATATCAGTATTCTTTTTTTTTTTTTTTTTTGCTTTTTGGAGGGGGAAAGGTAGGCAATTAGGGTTAAGTGACTTGCCCGAGGTCACATGGCTAGTAAAGTGTTAAGTGTTTGAGGCCAGATTTGAACTCAGGTCTTCCTGACTCCAGGACCGGTGCTCTATTCACTAGGCCACTTAGCCACCCATTAACATTAGCATTCTTTCTGGCGATGCTAAATGACTATGAATCATGAAATGTCATAGTGTCTAAGGAATCAAAATGACAGGTCACCCAAAAGGCAATGAGAAGCACATGGTGGGTTTAAAGAATAGGGCTGCAAATGCGGGCAGCTAGGTGGCGCAGTGAGTAAGAGCACTGGCCCAGAGTCGGGAGGACCCGGGATCGGTTCTGTCCTCAGATACTTAACACCCACACAAAAAAAACTGGCCGTGCAACCTTGGGCAAGTTACCTAACCCCAATTGCTTAAAAAAAAAAAAAAGAATAGGGCTGCAAGGTATTGGGTGTATAAAGCGGGAAAAAAGAGATATGTGACCAGAAATAAAGGAGATCAGTTATGTGATAAGAGCAAGGGATGAGGGCTAGAGGTCCTGCATGATATCTCGGTACTCACATAAAGCAAGACCTAAAGGAAGGCTTTCAGAATGTTGAGTAGACACCCTCCAGAATTTACCTGGACAGGCTGCATAATATGAGAAAGTGTCAATGTATTGTCATCTTCAATATGGGAGGGAGTACACATATTAATGAAATCATAAATCCAATGAAAGAAGTGAAGGAAGAGGCAGAAGTAACATTGATTTGAGTTTGCCTCATTGAAACATAGAGGAGAATGGGCTGGTACAAAATGCTTAGGGGACTGGTTAATCCTAACTCTTGAGTATCATTAGTGATGGGGCAATAGTCCTGAGTGTGTGTGTGTGTAGGGGGGCGGTGTCTGGTGCCCTGGACAACTGAAGTTTGAAATAAATACAAAAGTTCCTCATTTTGCCAATAACTCCAATCATCACTTCCATCAAGACCTCTTTTTTGCCAAAATTTCTGTTGAGTAACAAGACAAGGATATCTAAATCCTACCCTTTCAACTCAACCAACGTTTATTAATATACTTCTATGTGCAAGGAATTTTTAGCTATGCCCCAGGATTAAAATACCTCATATGATGATAATAATGAGAATGACACATGGATACAAATAACTCTGAATTGAAGCAGAATGTGAGAAGTGCTAAAAAGGAGAGGTATAGACTGAGTGATGAGCGATCCTTTTGTGGTGATCCTAATAAGCCGAGAAATGTCCACAGGGCTGGCAACCAGAGAAGGAAGAGAGCAGATGACCTGGATAATTCACAAACTGAATTATCAGCCCCTGAATAATTGAGAGTTGCTTGTATTTGTAACCTCACTTCACACCAATTAGTGGGTTAGACTTCCTAGATCCACCGTCCAGCCCAAATACAACAAATCACCCCCTTCCTTGAAACTCATTCATATCAATTTTTAAAGGTATACACTGGCTGACTGGACCCTATTAAAATGTATGTTTCTGCTGCTCAAGGTCTACTTCTGTTCTCCTCTATCCTGCGCTATATGTGTGTGCTTCGTGAAGGTATAAAATTAACTTTGTGCTCTTTTATGGCTGTAGGAAAAAAATGGGTGGCTGCAGCAAAGGAAGTCACCTAGCAAACCTATTTTTAATAATAGTAGCTAGCATGTATGTGGCTCTTAGGGTTTACAGAGTGTTTTATATATGTTATGTCATTTAGTAATCCGAACAGTCCTAGGAGGTAGATACTATTATCTATTATTATCCCTGTTTTACAGATGAAGAAACTGAGGCAGACAGAGGGTAAATGATTTGCCCAGAGTCACACAGCTAGTAAGCGTCTAAAGTGGGATTTCAATTCAGGTCTTCCTGACTCAGGGTCCAGCACCCAGAGATTCTAGGTGACTGACCTATATGATATGGGTTTTTAGAAACATGATAGTATATATACTAAACCAAACCTATGATTTTTTAGAATCTCTGAATTCTAGACAAACTGGGAGCAGAATTTCTTTAAAAATAAGTACTGGTGACTCCAAAATTGCTACATTATTTTTGATGCCTTCACAATGGTAATAACATTGTTTTGTGTTATAGTTATCAATGCATGTGTCATATCTGTAAGTTCCATGGAGGCCTGAACCATCCCTTATCTAAACATTGCTTCTTAGTGTCAAACATAGAATTCTGCATGCAGTAAGCATTTAATAAATGTTAGTTCAATCTAATGTTGCCTACTTATTCTAGCGTAGAAAGGATTACATTGGAAAATACTTCCAGGGAGCATTAATGGAATGGACTTATTGAGACCATCCCAAGGAACATTATGTATTGACTTGTTCTGACCACTTTAGGGAAAGGCTTGGAGGGGTAGAGGTGGTGAAGCAATACCCTATTGACCCCTGGAGAAACTGTTGACTCCATGAACATTTAAAAAGGGAGTGACTTAGCCCTTGCCTCTCTTCCTCCTCATCTCTGTTCTTTCTGGCAGTAGACTGTGTCAGTGCAACTTTCTCTAATCCCTGTGGACCTCCATACAGACATAAGCACATGGAAGCGAAAGTTTGTATCCTGCCTGGGTACTTCTGACCCTAGGTTTGCGCCTGCCTCTTTTGTGCTCATTCTTAGGTGGAAGAGCATCAGTCTTGGCCTGGCATAGACATGTTCAGGTTTGGAGGCCACCTTCTGAGTTCAAGGGGTTCAAAGGTCTTGGATCCTCAGTTGGTGTTAAGTACAGGATTGGAAGCCAGGTATCTCCTCACTCAAAGTCTAATTCAACCTGAGATGAGTAAGAATTAAGGCTTGTGGTTTGTTACCCATTAAAAACCCTGAGCTCAGACAGATGGAGTTCTATTCTGGGGGCCTAATCCCAGAGGAAATGATTTCTCTCCTTGATTCTATTCCCACACAGAGAAATCTCCAAAATTAAAACTCCAGGGGAATCTCTAAAACAAAGTTTAGGCATGGCTCACATCTGGGTCTCCCCAAATGTGGGTAACAGGCATCATTACTGGCAAATGTCCATGCCCTGTAATCTCATCAAGGTGATGGTGGGGGAGAGGGCTCATTGGATTGGTCAGAGACTCCCCTGATTGACCTTCACTAACCCCCTGGGCAGAAGGACATTACCAAGGAGGTTATAGTATATAGTAGATGCTGAGATCATTTTGGCAGAAGGCAAAATAGAGAATTAAATGCTTTCTGAGAATAAGTGGGGTCAGCAGCCACCACCCCTTCTCTGAAAACCAGCTTTAGCCTTTGTCTTTAGCTAGAAAGTTATACAGAATTGTCTTCCTAGAGGGCACTAGCTCTGTCACCTTTTTCAGAGTGCAAGAAGTGAGAAAGCAGGCCTGGGCTGGTGGTAGCCACCATGTATTGGTGTGAGACAGGAGGCTACAGGTTCTCTGTGCTTCATCCTCATCCATCACAGCTCTGACAACCTCATTGTTTCCTGTTAATTCTTTTCATTTTTGGCCTGTCAGGTTATAGGGAAGGCACCACCTTTGAAAACTGAGAAAGCAAAATGCTTTCACTGATTTTGCTGCCCACCATCTCCTGGCATGCATAAGACTTGGGGTCTGGGAGGGAGGGTGATAAGGAAGTGGAAAGAGGACTAGCAGACAGCAAGGGGCATGAATTGCAGAAGGTTTGCTTTAGAATGAAGAGGATGATCTTGCAGTGGTGGGGACAAAGGAACAGCATGTGTCAGTGTGAAGGGTAAATCACAGCCGGGGAGAGGTAGAGTGAAGAACTGTGGAAGCAGGTCATTATGTCAGTGAATGAGCACATGTAGCGACCTATGGGTAAGGGGAGGGGAGCCACCCTCTGCTCATCCTGACTACATAAAGGGATTTATGTACAGCCCACCCGGGCAGGGCTTGATGCCTGGAGTTAGACATACTCCCTTTTTTGTGAGGAAATGCAGACTGCTGAAAAGTGACCCCCACACCAGACTAGATCTTCAGGAGATCGCCTGGCTCATTCCCTCCTGCAAACCATCAGCTGCACTTCTTTTTAAACAAGCGGCTCTGGATTGTTTATGTGCGTGAAAGAAAGAAGAATCAAAGAGACTTCCCCACTAAGGCTAAGATGGCCAAATGTAGTCTGGAAACTATAAGAAATACATAAAGGGGAGGGCAGGAAATAATATGTGTATAAGGAATTTCACATGGAAAGGGGGGTTTTAGAGATCTCAATGACTAGATTAAGGGTAATTATTTTTCTTTTTTTAAATCAAATTTGTACTTTTGAAAGACTTAAGAACTCTGATCAAATCAACAACCAGTCACGTCTCAGCAGATCTATGACAAAGCATGTTATCCACCCATTGATAGAATGGAGATGGACCCAAAGTGCAGGAAGAGACATGTATTTTTGGTCCTGGTCACTGTGTGGAGTCATTTTACCTAGCTATGTTTATTTGTTACACAGGTTTTGTCTTTCAGTTTTCAACTGAGGGCTGGAGGAAAATGAGGGAAGGGTATTGATGTGAAGCCCAAACAAAAAGTGGGCCAATGTAACTTTTTTAAAAATACTCAGAAGATAATGTAGAAGGCAGTTCAGAAGGAGGCACAGACAAAGAGGACAGTTTTGAAACTAACATGTAGAATTTATCATATATGTTTTAAGTAAGCAGAATGAAATAGATTTACTTTTACTTGGAATCCTTTTGTGTTGTCTACTCTGTGTATAGAAATGCTCCATTCTGGGGTGTTTACATTCAGCCTTTAAAAAAGAAAAAGAAAAAAAATCAAGTTTGTGATAGGTAGCACACCAAACAAATTTGGGAGAGTCCTGAATTGGAACACCACTTCTAATGCTTTTGCTGGATGTGAAAGCATGGGTGAGTCATTTCCTTTCTCTTGGTTTCAGTTACTCTACCTGAAAATGGAAATAATAATACTTCAAGTACCTGCCTCCTTGTTGTGAGGATTGAATGACACCCTTTGTGTCACAGTGCTTTGCCAACCTTGAGGTGTTATAGATATGTCCGCTGTTATTATTTTTCAAATACAGCATTGGGACACTGCTCAGCTGAGCAAATGGGGGCTCACACTCTTCCCAATCCTAAACCTAGCCATTGTGGTTTGCGAACTAGGGTTAGTCCTGGGGAGCCTGACCTCTAATGAGTGTCTTTTTCTAGTCACATATTGGTTCATTAACTCTCTCCCCATTGACAGTACTAATTACATTTACTCACTCATGTGGTATTCCAATGGCATGGACCTTCTCTTTTGTCTCTGACTATAACCCAATGAAAGCAGCATTGCTTTTCAACCTCCCTTTTAGACCCCAGGTTTCTCCTATCTTCTCAGAATTCTGTATGGGGTGTGAAGATATTTCTGACATGTTTAAACCCCTGGATGTTTAATTGATCACAAAATGATGCAGAGCAAGTTCTGCCTTACATAAAGCATAGTTGTGCAAGCAGACAGTGAAGGAGCCAGCTCTCTCAGGGAAGTCTGGGAGATTTGAGCACAGAGGTATCATATAAGATGAAACAGCTCCTTGCAGGCTTCCTCATTTTTCTTTCAAAATCAATGTTCTCTTTAATACACAAGATATGAAATATAAAAGACACCTTTCTTACTTTCTTATTTGTTGATTTTAGAGCTAGGGAAAAAATTTCCAAGTGGTTACAATTTCTAATCAAATGAGGTAAGGGAGTTTGATTACCATTGGCAAGGTATATATGTTTCTGATTATGAGCCTGAATGGGAATTACTGTTCCCTTTCTTTGTTGTTGTTGTTGGATTTTTTTTCTCTTGTGATTTGTTTAAAAGGATGTTTTTTTCATAGTGGGATTTCAATGGATTCCTAATGATGTTTTAGGAGCTTGCTTAAATATTATTGGGGAGTAAGAGATTTATAAATGTAATTACAATGGTGAATATATAAAATCACCAATATTAAATACTAAACATTCTTAACCTCAATCTTTGCATCCTTAGGTGGTCCAATAATGCTGCTTTGCTTTTAAACTTTTAGAGAAGAGTTAGAACAAATAAGGAACAGGCCCCCTTAATACTGAGTATTGAAACAAACACAATCATTAAGTACGTTCACAAATGATTGTGTTGTCAAGCTGCCTTACAGACACTTGAGGTTCTGAATCTGTATTGACACACTGGCTGTTGCCAGGGTTGAACCACTCCACCAATGGTCAAGAGTCAAGAGTCATTTTAGCCTCTCTCACTGGGTATGGTTGATACTCTAATGGCACAGAACAGCAGTCAAGAAACAAGAGAAAGACTGTAATAGTAATGGAATATAAAGATCCCCCTGTATTGGCTTGGTTTTTGGTGTTAAAACCCAGAGCTTGTGAATCCCACTTGTGGGATGGACTTGTTGATGTGAAAAGAGAGTGCTGAACTGGGAGGAGCTGGTGACCGTAGATTTGGAGAGACACAAGAGAGAGGCAGAAGAACTTTTTGGAAGCAGCACCCTTTTGGAGGCAGAGAGAGACTGAGAGGATTGCTGAGGGCCACTTTGAATTGCCCAGGACTTTTGAGAGCTGCCACCCAGAGCTGCCAAGGACTGAGGAGACATGGCTGTTATGCTGGTACTTTGTCTGTCTGTTTTGATGTTGTTTTGCCAGATTTGTCCACTGGTGAAGGACAGTGCTGTTGTTGCAGAAGTTTTGGAACCTTGCTGTTGGTTCAGAGCTCCAGAGACTGTTCTGCAGACAGAGAGTGAATACTGTCCACTGGTGAAGGACAGTCCTGTTGTTGCAGAAGCTTTGGAACCTTGCTGCTGGTTCAGAAGCCCTGAAGAAGGATTTTCTTGTTGTATGTTTACAGAAATCCTGGAAGAGGGTTTTGCTAATGTTTTCAGGGGTCCTAGGACTGTTCTGCAGACAGAGTATTAATTAATGAAGAGACTGGCAATGTATCTTGTGTCCTTGCTAAGCTTTGTCTCCCCAGGAACAAAGATTGCTGAGAACTTGCCTCATGTAAGATGAAGAAAAGACCTCCATTTGGGTATTAAGTGCTGTGCTTAAACTTGTTGTAACTCTGGGGTAGATTCAATTGTGATCCGGGGGTGGGGAACTTTTGACCTTTTTGTGTTCTATGGTTGAACAAATGAATGTACTTTACTTAGATTGGAAACTAATCTCCATTTGAGAAGAGGGGCTTTGTGATGTACTAAATGAAGGTACAGCCTAGGTGTGGAGTAGTATTTAGAACAGGGACTTTGTAATTGATTAAATGAATGTAATGTCCTGGGGTGGGGAAGTACTTGATTAAATCACACTTGGGGGTAGTACTTGGAGATTATTGAATCACACTTAGTAAATGCTGTATTTTGAATGATGTCATATTTTGATCTTCCCTGTTCTTAATTTGTCACTGAATAAAATGGAGTGCACCTGTGCTGGTATTTTGAACCTTGGGAAGTTGCCTTTGCTTGGCATTACATTACAAAGACTCACCAGGACTTGATAATGAATTGGCCTGGAGAGTGAAGGAGGAGACTTATACATGATTTCAAGGATACAAGTGTGGTCAGGCTGGGGTGCTGTTGAAAGCCGTGAACCATTTTCATTGAGGTTACCTGCTTAGGATTTGATTAAATTCAATCTAATAGACATTTATTAAGCATCTATCTTACTTAAGTACATCAATAATATTACTTCCCTTGTTCTAGAGATCATATTAACATTACTAAAGATTGTCTTAGCTTTTGTTGGCAATCACATTACACTATGGAATTTCCAGTCAATTAGTCTTTACATCATTTTCATGCCAAGTCTCAATTATATAAATGTGATCAATATTTCCGCTATGTCTTCATCCATGTTGTTAAAGAGCACATGACTGTGTTGGCTAGGTGGTGCAGTGAATAAAGCACAGGTCCTAGAATCAGGAGGACCTGAGTTCAAATCCAGTCTCAGATCCTTAACACTTATTAGCCATGTGACCTTGAGCAAGTCACTTAACCCCAATTGAACTGCCTTTCCCCCTCCAAAAAGAAAAAAAAAAAGAGCATATGACTGAGGAGAGAAGCTAGGTGGTGCAGTGAACAGAGTGCCATACTGGAGTCAGAAAAACTCTTCTTCATGAGTTCAAATCTGGCCTCAGACACTTACTAGCTTGTGACCCTGGGCAAGTCCTTAACCCTGTTTGCCTTAGTTTTTCCTCTATAACATGAGCTGGAGTAGAAAATGGAAAGTCACTTTAGTATCTTTGCCAAGAAAGCCCCAAATGGAGTTGGACAAAGAGCTGGATGCAACTAAAGTGACTGAACAACAACAGAGTGAGAGAATCTCAAGGCAAAGAAAATGCCTCTTCAGGTTGAAGTTGGTTAATTAATCAATCACCTACAAACCTTCCTAATGGTACTACCAAATAGCCTACCTTGCTACAACTTTTTGACAGAAATTTCATGACTTTGTCAAATACCTTGCTAAAAATTCATATACAATATGTTTGCATCATTCCTTTAATCTAAAAATCTAGTAACCTTATTAAAATAGGAGATGTGATTAGTTTGGCATAATTTGCTCTTAGTAAACTTGTACTGGCTCCTAATTTTTCCTTTCTAAGTTCTAACAAACCATCTACTTAAACATTTGTTCTAGACTCTTGACAGGGAAGTACCATCAATTTCATCAATCCATAGTTTTTGTAATCTATATTTTTCTCTGCTGGGTCTCCACGACTCTTAAGGAATTGCTGAGAACGGTGAAATGACCAGGATCACAGAGCCAGAATGTGTCAGTGTTGGGACTTGAACCCAGACTCTGTGACCACTATGATGGAGCTATCCTGTTGGAAGGAAAGTGTTTTGCTCATCTTAAAGCTCTCTGTAAATGTGAATTTATTTTGGTTGGTATTGTTATTATCTCATTTGTTCTACCTTTTCCCATTCTGAACATCTTTCTCATTTGTAGAGAAGACAGACCAAAGAAAGGGTTGAGTAATACGTCACACATTCTATTCATCCTTAGAAGTTCTTATTCTTATTCTTAAGATGCCTTTGAAAGTCCTTTTAATGTCCTTAATATTTTCTCCAAGATATAGTTTGTTCTAGACTTCAGTCTTATTTACACTTTTCTTACAAGACTATTTCACATTTTTGTATTCATCTTTTTTCATATATTCCAAATCCATTGTTTCTCTGCATCCTTTAAAGATCTATCTGAACTTTCCCTTCCCCTTTTAAAATCTTCATTTCTTACCAAGAATAACAACCCTGTCCTTAAATATTTCATCAGCTTGTCAGCATTTTGATAAAGAATGAGAGTAGACTATTTTTGAGAGTAGGCTATCTAGACTGGGAAAACTGTCAGGGCTGACAACAACATGCTTCAGTCCCACCACCACAGGGAGGGAAGTGAAAGGTTAAATCCAAAATTCCAGATTCCTCCAATCATAACATTAAATCATCAGTCCATGTTCAGAGTAAACTCAGCTCATAGGCAAATTTTGATGACTTCTTAAATCAAAGAGAACGCATTATTTCTTCACACACTCAAATATTATTCTTAGATTCTTCATTCCAGACATTTTTTTAAAACAACTTTATCCTATTCTATACATTTTGTGTGAGGGAATGGATTTTTCAACCTCAGCCACAGGAACAAAAAGAAGCCAGGGTTGACTATGGAACTCACAGTTTCCAAAGGGAAAGATCTAATGATGCTTGATAACAAATATGAAGAAATAATTACAGCCCAAGAAACAAAGATGATGAAAGAATCACAGACTTGGAGAGTTAGAATGACTTCTCAGGATATCTAACCTCACCTTGCCTCACTTTGAATCTCCCCCTACAGCATGCCCAGGAAATGGCCAATTCTCCTTTGCTTAGAGGTGCTAGGGATTAAGAACTCATAACCACTCCAGGCAGTCCATTATAATTCTGGATAGTTCTAATTGGTCCTTTTCAAGAATGAAGGATCAGCAACAACAACAGCAATAGCTCTAATAAACCCCGAAATGGGGTCAGGAATAGTCAAACATAACTGAAAATGACTAAACAAAATTTTCAGAAGGTTTTCCCTTATAACTCTGCCTCTTTACAATTCATTGGTCCTAATTTTGCTCTTTAGTTTGCTTCTTCTCTAATATCATCCTCTTTAAGGATGGCCTGAAATCATGTATAAATGGCTCCCATAAAGATTTTATATAGATAGGAATGTAGATGTATAGGTTCATAGATTTTTTTAAAAAATTTTCTCCATCATATTTCTTTATATTAATAAGGTTCAAGATTTTTCCCATGCTTTTGGCATCTTCTCCAGAAATTGGATCAATTTCAAAGTAGACTTTCATCATCTTGATGTGCAGTGGGAGGAACACTGGACTCGTAGATGGAGGATCCCAATTCTGGGGTGTACCAGAGTAGCTTATACTGGCTAGAGAGAGTTAGTTGTTGAATTGACAGTGTTAGGATTTTTGCCTTAGAAATCAGCAAACATAATAAATCAGGGCTTGATTAACTGTTTTGTTCATTGTCTAGACTTAAGAAAGTGACAGAGAAAACATTAATAATGCTGATTAAGTGTGTTTTGAATACATTTCCCCCCAAAGGGCCAGCTGTTAAACATCTACCAAAACATAATAGCTTCAGTTCAACTCTTAGCTTTCTGTCTGCCCTCGTGAGAAAAGGTGGAGATGGGTTGTAGGTGATCGAATGCCTCTTTGGCCAAACTTATAGGACATATCATCACCACCACCACCACTCAGATGTGCTCTCTCTCCTGATTTTGAAGCAGCACAGTGCCCAGCTGTGGACCACACACAGATACCTAGGAGAAAACACATACGTCAAGTCAACTTCTGACACCTTACTCAGAACCAGAGCAGCCGGGACCACACACACCACCACCAAGGGGACCAAAAGTAAAAACATTTGCCATAGCAGCTGACCCGACGAAAGCTCTTTGGATTTTCACCTGGCCATTCTCTCTCATACTAATCCACAAACTGCACTACAAATATCACAAATGATAAGTTGGTCTGACATTGGGGCGCCAACACTGAACGCCATCTGAAACTGGCAGACGTGTCGTCTCTGAAGTTTATACTCCACCCATTGCTACTAAGCATCTCTTAGTTATATGAGGAGCCCCTTAACTTATCCAAGTCTTAGTTTCCTTATTTGTAAAATGGGAATAATTATATTTGTACTACCTATTTCACAGAGTTGTCGTGGGAAAAGTATGTGGAAACCATAAGGTGCTCTGTGAATGAAGTTCCATTATTATTATGTTTTTACTAAACCAGATTTAAAATATCCAGCTGTGAACTGCTCTGGTAAATATTACTACTGCAGCAATGACAGAGCAAAAAGCTAATTGGCCTATGATGTGAACACTTGGCTAAGATCTTAAGCCAGAACTTAGTTTCCCTGTTATTTGTCCTTCCTTTTGAAGACCAGTGGCATTATGGGGTGGTGACTTGACTTCTGTGTGAATTAGAATTAAATGAGGCAGAGTTGCACAAAATCTTTAGCCTCACTCTTTCTTCCAGAGTTACAAGAAGATGGCACAGGGTCACAGATTGAGAGCTGCAAGGGGCAGAAAGGCAGATGGTTGCAGTCTTTTCTATATGGTACTTCTAAATCATACCCACAGATGCATGGCATTTGTAAAACTTTGCTGGGCTAAGAGTCACTTTGGTATGAATATAATTTTTTTAAATAAAAGAAACCACTTGTCTCAAGACAAACTACAGTATATTGACCATTGAGATGATGTGCAAACAATTAGATTACTAACTTGATTTTTTTAATGCATAAAAATAGTTTAGCATAGGTAACTCAATATGTAGAGAGATGGGTCTGGAATCTGGAACACCTGAGTTTAAATTCTGCCTTGGGCATTTACTAGCTGTGTGACTCTGGCCAAGTCACTTAACTTCTGTCTGCCTCAGTTTCCTCATCCGTAAAATGGGGATAATGATAGCACCTACCTCCTAGGTTTGTTGTGAGGATGAAATGAGATAATATTAGTGAAGCACATTGAAAACCTTAAAGTTCATGTAAATGTGAGCTACTATTATCATTACACAATGCTATCTCAACCCTAATAACAAAGAAAAGTAAAAGTCACCAAAAAAACAAGTCACCAAACAACTGCTACCAACTTATTTTTAGGTGACTACATATATTTAAGTGAATATATTTAACATATTGTATTGGTACTAAAGGGACAGGAATAACATTTAGAAGTGGTTTTCAGCATACCTCCAGGCCAACAGTGTGGTTAGGTTGAATACTGCCTAGGTTTGGAGTCCCATTGTTTAAAAAAAAAATTGTTATATGCTAACTCAGTCACTTCACATCATGGAGACCACAGGTAAACTTTGCAGCTGAAAACAAAGATGTGGTATTACCTTAGGTTACTAAGCTAAAATAAAAAAGAATGCAATTTCCCTCTGTCCTTTTTTGCTGAAAATTAAAAATTGAAAGGCTTCACAATTTCTTCACCATGTATCCCCATCTTGGAGCTGTCACTGTCTTAATGGCATATTGATTGGCTCTCACCACCTGCTACCTTTAAAAGAAGCATTATTACTCTGTTGGGGCAAACATGAAAAACTACTTTTAAAGACCTTTCTTACATTTTCTTGATTTCTCAAAAGCTTCTTGCAGGCCTATTGAGTGTCTCAGGTTGCTGGAATTAACTCTACAATAGTCTTTTTCTATTTTTAAGTCAGTGAATTTATCTGCAGCAAACTGAGTTATCTAAGATCCACAGGAGGGGGAAGATAGGGAGCCTTGAAGATAAATTAACGTGATAATTAGATACATGCAAAAAACTTATTTCAGGAGATTTCTAAGTGACAACTCCTCCCCTCCCCTTTGAACTTGAACATCTTGTGATGATTATCCTTGGTTCTTTTGAATATGGGAGGGAGGGGTATGAATGTATGACTGTAGTGCTGAGTCAAGAAAAAGCAGATTAAAAAAAGCAAATATTCAAATGCACGATTAAAACTTTTAACAAATGTTTACGGATTGCTTGCTATAGACGAGGAACCATGCTAGACAGCAGTCAAAAAATTTAAAAAATAACAAGTCCCTGACCTCAAGGAACTTATCATCTAGTTGGAGGGAGGAGGGGAAGGAAAATAAGTACAAAAATAAGTATAAGAGATGTTCTCTCTCTTCTTGGAGCACTTTGTGTGAATTCGTTCAGCCCACCTTTCTTCTCCTTTTCTGACACTTGATTCTGCATATGTTCTATGTCCTCCTGTAGAATGCCAGCTCCTTACCAGAAGATACTGTGACATTTTTATCTTTGTATCTCTATTGCCTTGAACATAGTAGGCAGTTTATAAATGCTAGCAAAATAGAAAGGCTTCCGATGATGGAACAAAAAATTTATTTATGAATGAAATAATTGTAATAGTATAGTATTCTTTTTTCTCAAAATACCCAATAGGCTGAAACAAGAGGATGGATTAGGAGAACATATGCAGTGTCTGCATTTCTCTAGAGAGAGAAGGAACATGAGATCATAGGACATCAATCTAGAGCCAGAAGAGACTTGAGAAGCCATCTAGTTCAGTCCTTTCCACCCCACCCCCATTTTATTTATGAGGAAACTGAGGCCATGAGAGGTCAAGTGAATTGCCCAAAGTTATACAAGCACTGTCAAATGTGGAATGGGAAAAGCAATGAACCTAGAGTCAGAAATCACATATCAGCAATGTAACTTAGCTGTGTAGCTTTGCACAGGTCACTCATCCTCCCTTGGCTTCATGTTCCTTATTTTTGAATATAAATCATAATTAAACTATTTGGTTCACAGGTTCTTTAGGAGGGTCAAACAAAGCAATATATGAGCATAAGCACTTTATTAAGAAAGTAACATGCAAAAATAAGCTGTTATTTTATTTGTAATTTGTTTCCTACCATAAAATATCAAAAGGAATAAATAAAAAGTGATCAAGATAACATCTTTAATACTTGGGTTGGGATAGAGGGCTGGCTCTGGAGTCAGGAAGACCTGAGCTCAAATCCAGTCTCAGATACTTACTAACTGTATGACCCTGAACAAAGTCACTTATTCCTCTTTGCCTCAGTTCCTCATCTGTAAAATGAGCTGGAGAAGGAGATGGCAAACCATTCCAGTACCTTTGCCAAGAAAACCCCAAATGGGGACACGGAGAGTCAGACACAATTGAAACAACTCAAGAACGACAAACTCCCTTCACTGATACAGATTGCAACCCTACCACAATTTAGTATATATGGTCTTCTTAGGGTTGTTATGATCAAAGAGAATCAATACAGCAAACTAAGGGGAAGTGCTTTGCCAAATTTAGTTAAGCTGGTCTTTGGACAACACACATTCATTCCATCATTGAGTTGTTCCTTGAAGCCTTTCTATCTTGGTAGAACTCATAGGAACTTGAATTTTACTGGTCTGGCAGTTACATGGCACAGCTAGAGTGCCAGATCTAGAATGAGGAAGACTGGACTCAGGTACCTACAGGATGTGGGATCCTTGGCAAGCTACTTAACTTCTGTTTGCCTCAGTTTTCTCAACTGTAAAATGGGGATAATAATAGTCTCTCCCTGGCCTCCCCAGGGTTGCTGTGAGAGCCAAATGAAACAATACTTGAAAAGCGCTTAGCACAGTGCCTGGAACACTCAACACAATATAAAAAATTAATATTATCATTATTACTGTTATTAATATCAGGCACTGAAAGTCACCTTTATACCCCAATGAGGCATTGAGGTAGGACTTTAGTGGAGGAAAGAAAATAAAATAAAAATATGCTCCTTCTAGTTCCCAGAATTGAATTTGATCATGCCCTTTCTTTGTACCCTTTCAGGGGAAGAATAAAAAAAAAGCATCATCCCTTTGCATTACTCCCTCAAAGGCATAGAGGTGCAGCTGGGTAGGGAGGCAGAATTCAATTGGAAATTCCAGAACCATCTGAGAGTTTGGAGACAAATGAGGTATAAGTAGAGGAACAGAATTTAATAGTATGATGCTGGTGGGACTGCTGCCTTGATGCCAGGGATATGGATGCTGAAGGGCAATGTTTCTGAAATGAGACTCAAGTCACTGAGTCATATAATTTCAGAGAAACAAAGAACCTGTGTAGGAATCCCTCTAGAGATGGAATCAATAAGACCTGATAACTGATTGGATGTAAGAAGGAAGGGTCAGAGAAAATCTCAGAATTACAAATGTTTGAGACTGGGTGCCAATGCAGAAATGAAATCAGAAAGAGGAGCAGATTTCGTGGGAAAGATCCTGAGCTAAATTTTGAACATGTTGATATCAAGGTGCTGATCCCAAAGTTGGAGACCATGAGCCTGGAACTCTGAAGAGGGGTCAAACCTGGAGACATAGGTTAGGGGATTATTTGCATGATCATTGTAGTCAAAGACATAGAAATGAATGGAATTGCCAAAAGAAAGAATGTAAAAGAGAGAAAAGAAAGTCTAGTCTAAGTGCTTGGGGAACTCCCACATTAAGAGTTTAGAATCGGTGGTCTGGTAAATGCAAAAAAAAAAAATCTGGCAAATAAAAAAAAAAAAGGATATAGACATGGCATGCTTTTAAATTTAACCTGAATTATTAACATTTTCTCCATCACTTTCTTAAGTCTAGACATTGAACAAAACACTAAATAAAGCCCTGATTTTCTAGTACTTGCTGATTTCCTAGGTATCAATGCTCACACTGAAAAATTTAACAATCAGGGTTTGGTTGAAACTGACTCCAGTACACCTCTGATTTTAGGATGAGGGTGAAAAACCAGCCAAAAAGAAGGAGCAGTCAGAGAGGAGGGAAGATGGGGGAAAGTATATGATATTTATGAGGCCAAGAGAGGCAAGACAATCTAATGTAACTTGTGTAAGCTCTGAGGTAGCCTCACCCCAAATCCCAGTATGATAAATAAATTAAGTTTTCATAGTGGATATAACTCCCCTTCTCAAGGTTCTAGGGCTACCATTGAGGGATAAGGAATGGATTATCGGGGGTGGCTAGGTGGCACAGTGAATAGAGCACCAGCCCTGGAGTCAGGAGGTCCTGAGTTCAAATCTGGCCTCAGACACAATACAAAAACTAACCCTCTGACCTTGGGCAAGTCACTTAACCCCAATTGCCTTCCCCCCCCCAAAAAAAAAGGAATGGATTCTCTAATGCCATCAGCTCAAGCCCCAATTAATGAGCTTCCCATCAAGATTACCAATCAAGAATAATTTAGTCCACCTCAAGCCTTCAGTGCCTTTTAGAAAGGAGTATTTTCTAAGATGTTATAAAAAGAACAGATGGCAAACCACCCCAAAAGTCTGGGACACTCTGCCATGAGTATATATAGAGGCCAAGGGAAAGTGGGTTAAGTTTAGAGTGTATGTATGATAAAAGAAGGTAATTTACAACTCCTGGTTGCTAGAAATCTTTATCATTTGATGCCTGCCTCCCAAACATGCCAATAACTGCCACCAAGCATTCAAACACTGCTAGGATGCCAATGGGAAGATGAAAGCCAATGATGACTCCAAGGGAGCAATGTTAAGGTACCGGTGGGACATTGGGAAGCCCAATATCCTCCTGACCTTCTGGAACTGGAAGGTCAAAGTCAAAGGGAGGTGCAGAGACTTGGCCAAGGTTGAAGCCAAGGCTTCTCCTTGTCCCTTAGGTCATTCCTTCTCAGGGAGTTTAGCTAGAACTCTTTCCAATTTCTGGGAAAACTTCCCCTTTTAGTTAACTTAATGCTTTTATACAGGACTCAGAGAGGATAAGAAAACTGAGCTGAACCACAACCAACTGAAACAGACTTCTTGCCTTATGCAACATCATTTTACTTCATCAAATGACTTTCAAAGACTTTTTGCACTTAGTCCAAGATCCATAATTAAAACTAATTGGTTGAGGTATGTTCTCATTTAGTTAAGATATCAGGCAAAAATGGGGTTGGGAGATTTCTAATAAGAATGCTTTTTTTTTTTTACTAATGTAAAGGTGAAGTCTTCAACAATGACAAAAAAATATAAAGAGTTCAATGTGGAAGAAGATTGAAAGAAGGCTGTTAGATTTGGTCATCAATTTCGGATTAGGGGGCAATTCATCTTCCAAGATGCTAAGAAAGAATGAATAGTATAGAAGTGGTAGTGTTGAGCTCTGGAAGCTTTTTCAAGAAGTGAAGCTGTGAAATGGAGAAGGAATAGGCAGCAGATGAATAAGTAGAGGGATAGAGGGGAATGTTTGTTTTGTTTTGCTTTTATGACTGCAGAGATATGAAAGGGGTTTTTTTTGTTTGTTTGGTTTGGTTGTATAAACTTAAATGAGTTTCCTGTAACTTCCTGTTCTTCCTAGTTCTGCCCTGTGGGACCAGAAACTAATTCTTTTTGCACAGAATAGCCATTAAAATATTTGAAGACAGCTGTCATATTTCTTCTATGTCTTCTCTTCTCCAGACCAAATGCCCTCAGTTGTTTTCCTATGACATAGGTTCTAATCTATTCAGCACTGTGGTTTGAAACATTTAGGCAGTGAGATGGTGGAGTACAGTCTGAACTATCCCAATATTTCCCTTCCAAAAGCACCCCAAATCAAATTCTGGAGTGGCAGAGTCAACAAAGGTTAGAGGGAGACATTTTTCTGGACTAAGACGACTTCGGAAGTTGGCAGAATTCTGTGACACCAAGGTTGGAGTTGGCCTGGAATACACAGAGGCAACAGCAGCAACTTCAGGAGCTCTAACCCCATAGACAGTAAGAGGTCAAAAAACTGGTCACAAAGAGATTACATGGGACCCTTTCCTGGCACTGGGTATAGCTGGCAGTGACTGGCAACTCTATTGCCCATAAGCAGTTCTGGGTTACAGTTCCAGTTGGAGAGGAGCATTAAATGCAGATCACAGACTGGATTGAAAATTAAAATTCGACAATACGTTGTATATAAGAGACACACTTGGGACAGAAAGACACACACAGAGTTGAAATGAAGGGCTGGAGCAGAGTCTACAATATTATGCTTCAGATAGAGTGAAGAGGGCAGGGGTGGCAATCACGATCTCAGACAAAGCAAAGCAAAAGCAAAAATAGGTCTAATGAAAAGAGACACTCAGCAAGACTACATTTTGCTAAAAAGGTATTATAAACAATAAAGTAATATCAAAATTTTTTCTATTAAATTTTCTGACAAAAATCTAATTTCTCAAATAAATAAGGAACTGAGTCAAATTTACTAAAAAAAAAAGAACCATTCTCCATTTGATAAATGATCAAAAGATATGAATAGGAATTCAGAAAAAAATCAAAGCTATCTATAGTCAAATAAAAATGCTCTAAATCACTATTAATTAGAGAAAGACAAATTAAAACATTGAAGTACCACCTTCTATTTATCAGAAATTACAGATGCTGGAAAGGATAAAGGAAAATAGGTACATTACTGAACTGTTGGTGAAGTAGTGAACTGGTCCAACCTTTCTGGAGAACAATCTGAAACTATACCCAAAGGGCTTTAAAACTGTGCATACCCGTTGACCCAGTAATACCACTACTAGGTCTGTTTCCTAAAGAGATCAAAGAAAAAGGGAAAGGACCTCCTATATGTACAAAAAGATTTGTGTGTGGTGGCAAAGAATTGGAATTTGAGGGAATGCTTATCAATTGTGTAATGGCTGAACAAGTTGTGCCACATAATTGTGATGAAGTATTGTTGTGCTCTAACAAATAATGAGGTATGATTTCAGAAAAAAAAACATGACAAAACCTATATGAACTGATGCACGGTGCGAGTGAGAAGAACCAACCAGGAGACCATTGTATACAGGAATAACAATGTTGTAATGACGATCATCTGTGAAAGACTTGACTACTCTGATCAACACAGTAATCTTAAGACAATTCCAAAGGATTAATGATGGAAAAAATGCTATCTTACACCAGAAAGAGAACTAATGAACTCTGAGTACAAAGTGAAGTATAAGCTTCTTGCTTTATTTTTATTTTTGCAATGTGGCTAATATGGAAATATATTTTGCATGATTTCATACATAAGTGATATATTATTTGCCTTCTTAGTGGGTGGGTAGAGGTTAAAGGATGGGAGAGAATCTGGAACTCCAAATTTAAAAAGAACGAGTGTTAAACAAATAATATTTTTTTAAAAAAAGAAACATTTAGGCAAGGCAGAGACACAGGAAGCCAATAGGTCTATATAAAGGCAGCTTTAGAAATGAGGCAGGTTATGTGTACTACATGGAGGTCAACATGTCTGTCTGTAAAATGATATAAGGTGTTGAACTCAGTGGTCTCTAATGTCCTTTCTAACTCAAAATCCATGATCCTATGAACAGAGGAAACTGGAGCTGAGGCTGAATTAGATTGGAATCATGAAAAAGTAGAGTTCTAGGGAATCCAGAGTAAGGAAATTTTATGGTCACTCAAGAGATAATCTGTGATGTCATATATTAATTGGTATACCTGAGGTTGGCTGGAATGGAGACAAGAGCAAACTTTCTGAGTTTTTGACAGTCATGAATAATGTTAAAATTCTGGGATTGTGTTTGGGATGTTGAGAAGTTAATACGTTAAGGAATCCTGGTCAAATATTAATAGATATAAAAAAGAATATGCTTGTCCGTTTTAATAAAAATTGACAAAAGGATTCGCCTAATCCACTGACCCCCAGAAATGTCCCCAGTAACTACAAGCTCAGAGGTATCTGACACATCATTTCTTCCCCATTTTTTCTTTTTAATTGCTTAACACTCACCTGCTTTCAGATATAACTTTGCCCGTATCAAACTGTTCTGATTACTTCAAATGACAGAATGCTGCAGAACCTCCTAAATAAGATTCATGTTTATTCAAAAGAATTTAGCCTAACTATCCACAAAGGAAACACTACATGGATAAAGAATGATTATTGTCCAGATTATGATACAATTACATGCATGTGCATTGCATGGTACTATCTGTGTATATATGAAAGGGTGCATCTAAGTCAGACTGTAAAGTGTTGATCTTCATATTTAAGTATACTCATTTGTACCTTATACATAAAATAAATGGGATGGTGAGCAGTTCATTTGTACATGAAAAGGTCAAGAATACTGGTATGCAGCCAGCACAGATGATGACCTTATTTCCATGGCATTGATTGACTCTATATGTTTTATTCCCCACTTGGATTCAGAGGACCCCACAAAAAAAGGTGATGAGGATTTGGAATGCACTAAAGTCTTAGAGAGTAAAACACAAGTGACCATCATTTTCTAGTCATTTTATAAGCCATATTGAAGAAAAATTTTGTCAATGCCTTCGGAAGAGCTTGAGCTTGGAGATCTGTGTGCAAATACTATCCATATCTGGGTCGCATCAGACTGTGCCTGGAGTTAACTAAGGAGCGGCTGAAAAGTAGCAACAAAATTTGCCAAAGCTATTTCTATGTAGGCTGACCCTTTTCATCTTGATTGAAATTATACTTGATTATACTTATATAGCTTTAAGTTTACTGAATCTTAATGGTATCAATAGAAAAATGAGCACCTGGATTTGGGTATGTATGGACCCAGAGAATATCATTAGCATATCAGCCATGATTGGAACTGGTTCCAGTCTGTTCAAGAACCTAGCAGGAGACTGCAGACAAGTGGTGATCCAGTACCTACACACTGAGACCAGCCAGCCCGCCTGTGCAGAGGCCTACAGGGGAAGAGAGGCAAGTTGTCACAGTGACTATCTAGAACACTGATGTTTCGACCCATTAATGGATCCCAAGAACTTCAAGAGCAAAAAGACTTGGTTGAGGCAAAAGTGCAGCAAGAGGACAAGTGTGTTTATACTACACGGAGGGGGTGGGTGGGGCTCGATACGATATGTGCCCAAGGAGCTCACTGACTCTTGGACAAATAAGGACAATTACTCCCTCTGTGATGGAGGAATAACTTCAGGAACCACCTCAAAACTCTATTTGTCGATGAGATCTTCACAGAATCCAGCAGCCTATAGGCATCCCATTTACTATAGTACTGGTGCTGGAAAAAATGTAAAGATAGGAATATGTAGCAAAATGGACCAGCACCCAAAGCCAAGAGTTTAACATTCTGCAGGCTGACTCTTAGCTAGTCAGTCAGTGGTTTTCAACATTAGATTCATACAGCAGTTACCACTAGATTCCTATGAGGGAGGAATACAAGGAGAAGATATTTTTCATCTTCCCAAATAGCTCATACCAGTCTGATCATTTGCCAAAAACTTAGGGGAAACATAGTCAGAGACAGAAAATACCTGCAGGTGTTGGTGACCTTGAGGACATTATCATCTTTGAGGTGACCTTGGAAGAGGAAAGACAGATGAAGTTATTGGTTTGGCCAGTAAAAATGGCCTGAAGCTTTCAATTGACAAATGATAATTTTGTAGAGTCTGTGTCAAGTAAGTGTATTGCATAGTAAATATCTCAACAAGTACCGTAGTCCATAGAAAACAGAAGTTCTTCTGACATGGACATGTCGGTAGAACCTTCAGGATCTAAGCACTTTTCTAGAATTTGTTGGTTATTATTCCAAGTTTGTTAAGGACCAGTCATCCATTATAGACCACTGAATGACCTCACTCGTACTTAAATGATTGAAGAGAATAAAAATGACAGATTTGTCTTAAAATTCACAAAGCCCACTGGAGAGATAGATGTGAACAAGCTTTCAAAGTCTTCATAGACTGCTTTATACTTGGGATTATGTAGATCCAAACAAGCCTTTTGAACTAAAAACAGAAGCCAAATTAGAGGGCTTGTGAGTAGTTTGGTACTAAGAGATAAACCAGAAACCAGTTGCATTTGCCAGCAGAGGGCTAAGTGACAGAAAGACTCATTACCCCACATACAACCTGGAATTCTTGGCTTTGAAAGTGAGTTGTAACTGAGAAATTCAAAAATCATGTGGAGCAAAGTTGAAAGTGTGGACTAACAACGATTCATTGACATTCTGACAAGTACCAAGTAAGAGTCTGCTTGCCAGAGATAAGTACAAACCAATTACATATTTAGCATGTATTCCTGGCCGAGGAAGACTAAAGTAGGTGCAGATGTCTTGTCCCAAAGATCATTTGACATTAGAGCTATATATACTCAAGGGAGGAGGGAAGACTATATGGGACACCCAAGGAGCTGGTCTTACAGCTGAGAATTTAGAATTTCCACCAGTTATAGCTTCATCGCATGCAGGATGAGGATAATGATTGTTTCACTAAACATGCTACAGAGTTGCTGTGTGTATCAAATGAAACAAAATATATGAAAACAATAACTTTAAAGCAATATAAATATGATTAGTTATCATTGTTATAGTTATATATAGTCTATAATGTATATATAGTTATCATTAGTTATAAGTTATCATCAATAAATATATTCATTATCATTGCAGTGAAGTAGAGCTTAGATGGAAAGTGTCAGACTACACAGAGATAACTTTAACAAACTTTGCTGCTACTCCAAAGGGAGGGGAAGAGAGAACCACTGCTAACAAGGACAGCCTCAGTCTGCAGGCTCCATGGCCTCAGTTGGCAGACCACAGAAAAGAGGATCCATGCTCCAGTTGGAGGCTCCAAGCCTTTTTAGGGCTCAGACATCTACCATTTGAGACAAAGACACATTATGATACCAATAGATGACTCCGTACATTTTGTTATTTATAGCACCAGTAAAGTGAGGATATTTTCTAAATTACTTAATGCACAGTGAGGAATGAAGAGCAGAAAACTAGGGAACTTCACCCTAATTGTGCTGATGATGAAAGAGGTTGAAAAATCGGGATCTGGGTCTATGCTAATCAAACCCATTTTCACCAATCACTATCATTATGACCTGGGAAAGGGTCGATAGAGAAAAGGAAAGGGAAATTTTGCTAACAATCTGTGTTCCTATTCCTGTGGCATCATCATCATTGTCATCATTTCAGACCCTGTCACAAAAAATTTTGTTAACTATGAACTAGTGTAAATTTTACTTTATTAATATTTGTCACTTCTCTACTTACTGGTTCTAAGACCTCATCAATACTGGCAAACTTTCAATGATACAGATCCTCTTCACCCTATGTAACTCTTGTGTGTTTCCTCCTATAAATCCTCCATAGGATGGCCACTCATTGTATTGGAGGACTTGGTCTTCATGTAGTGATACATGGACACTGGTGGAGCACATAGATTGTCCATTGGTTATCCTTTGCTTTCATTACTTCACTTACCTACTTCTTTTCCCAGCTCCACATCTCTTTGATGATACATATTTTATATAGCTTTTCGTGCAATTGAATGCTGATACTAATCGTAAATTACATGGACATTAATAATGATTTAAAGTATACATTCATCGTTAGAGAAGGAAAGTTAGCCCCTGAGAGAAGAGATTTCCCCGGTTTACTCCAGAGAAGAACTGAACCCATTAGAGAAAGTTTTCTACTCATTTATTGAGATTATTCCAGACTATTTCTGGTGGACTGCTTTTTGACTTGGTGAGAGATGATGAATAAATAAATGATCCAATATTAGAGAGAGGTTGAGGTTGACATGGTGGTCTTTGAATTCATCCAAGAAGTAACACTCACATTCACTCGCACAAAACTGTATAAGTATTATAATCCCCATTTTACAGATGAAGAAACAGTTCAGAAAGGTTGGTCGCAACAATCACACAGTGAATAAACCCTGGAATAAGTACTTATACCTAGGACTTCTGACCTTTCCATTATACCATGAAGTGAAGAGTTTGGGGAACATTTCTCAAGAGCAAGTTTTACTTGGGAGCTGGGAGGTGGGACCAGACTGACTCTGACAATGGCAAAAAGGAAAACACTGAGTCAGGAAGAGGGGACAAGAGGGAGGCTAAGGTAAGGGATCCAAAACAAACTGCTTATTTTGCACTTTTGCTGAGGGTCAGCTGTTTCTGCAGCCTCCTCTTCACTTTCTTTTCTCTTTCTCTGTCTCTCTCTGTCTCTGTCTGTCTCTCTCTGTCTGTTTCTGTCTCTCTCTGTCTCTGTCTCTCTATCTGCCTCTGTCTCTCTGTCTCTCTCAATTGCAAGGCAATCAGGGTTAAGTGACTTGGCTAGAGTCACACAGCTACTAAGTGTCAAGTGTCTGAGGCCGGATTTGAACTCAGGCTCTCCTGACTCCAGGGCTGGTGTTGTATCCACTATCCCACCTAACTGTTCCCAAAACTCTTACCCATAAGGATTCTTTTTTCTTTTAGTTGTCTTCACCCTTTCTCTTAGAGCTGACTCCAAAGACCAGTTTCCTGAGGGGAGAGGGGGGAGGGCATGTTTGGTGCCCCTAAATAGCAATAACACTTTCTTGGCTTTAGAATTCCTCTAGAGAAATGTTTTAAAACCCAGGAGCCTGCAATATGAGTGGTAATTATGAAACTATAACTAAAAGGACTGAACTCTGCCACTTTGGCAAACAACAGTAAAGGCGGGAAAATGATTTTGCTTCCCTCTTATTAGCCTCTGAAATTTTTGAGTATTATCTTGCAAGGAGAGCTACTGCCTTAGATGAATGGAGAGTGCTTGGCAAGACATTAATCATGTCACTTTTAATCCTGAACAAAGTCATGTATAGTTGGTCAAAAACTTGGGGCAGGGGGAGAAAACTATTTTAAAAGGAAAATCAAATTACTACCCAGAGTCACATTCATGTATTATTAATAAAAATGCAAAATGAATTCTCTGTAATAATAAAAAGGGTCCTTAAAGATATATGGCTTCAGACTGTTAGTGAACCTGTGTACCCCTCCCTTACTCCATTAGCCCTGCTTTTCCGAGCATGGGGAACTTGAGTAGGTTGTGGTAACCAAAAAACCTTAGGAGCAAAGGGGGTTTCATGGTCACAGTCAGGGAGAGGGCACTCAAGACCAAACAGTGGTGCCAAGCTACTTCTTCCTAGCCCAGGTGCTGCTTCTACACACCTTGTTTCATAATGGGCAAGCTGTGGACATAAAGGGTCAGAGATCCCTGTACTGACCATTGCTGAAGCCCAAACCAATACTAGCTGTGGCAGTTACTGTCTTCTCCTGAATTTACTGGCATCCCAAGTACATTTGCTGTGCTATGAGTTCCTCTAAAGTAGATTCTTAACTAGGAGTTCTTGGATAGATTTGGGGGGATCTACAAATTGGATGGGAAAAATACTTCATTATTTTCACTAAACTCTAACTGAAATTTAAAATTTCCTTCAATGATTTAAAAGCATTATTCTGAGTAGAGGGCCCTAAGGCCTCTAGAGACTGCCAAAGGGGTCTATGGTACCAAAAAAAGTTAACTCCTACTTCTAGAATTCCTGCCTCTTCATCTAAAGAGCAGCCCTATTGGGCCTTCGAGTCATCAAGTGGACACTCAGAGGAGAACAAGTGAGGGGAGGAAGGGGATTAAATAAACTCAGACTGAACCAGAATTCTTGGATTGGAGCAGAATGGCATAGTATGTTGTAGCAGCAAGCACCCCGGCATCCCCAGGGTGGCTGCTCACACAGGTTCTTAGATCTGCTTTGTTAAAGGAAAGCAACTCAAAATGGGTTAACAAGCTTACTTTAATCAGACATATATCGTTTACCTTGTTCAGGGGAAAAGGTCAGCACCCCGAACTTCAAAGTATACAGGCAGAATTATCAAGACAGAAACAGATCAAGTAGACAGATTTCCAAACTGTCCAACCATTACATCCATACCAAATCAACATCTGGGTTTTTCAAAGCCGGGGGGGGCCCTGGACAACGGCTTCCCAGAATACAGATCAAATCACAGAACACTTCTCAAAGTGAGCCCCCAAAACAAAGCCTCACATCAGGGCTTATATAGCCTTCTCCTGGCTCAGAGAATTAACAACCTTATTGACTCACTGGCCAATCAAGAAGTATCTACTGAAAAACAAGCCTCCCACCCCAGGCTTCAGGTGCACTTTAGCCTAGGGGCAGGGAAGATCTTCCAAATTTGCATTCCCATTACATATGTATTTGGTAAAATTTGCCTTGACATCCTTGTCATATAAAGGCTTTGAATCTTTCTCAACCTAACCATCAACTCCAGCTCTACTCCCATTTTCTTCTAGCTTACATTCAGATCATGCAAAAAGGAAAGAAAGAAAGAAAGAAAGAAAGAAAGAAAGAAAGAAAGAAAGAA
>NW_027185903.1:8567637-8578145 GCF_028583685.1 Petaurus breviceps papuanus
TCTCTCTCTCTCTCTCTCTCTCTCTCTCTCTCTCTCTCTCTGTCTCTTTTCCTCTTCTCTTTTTTCTTTGTCTAAAGACTGCTTTTCTACAAGCTCACAATTTCCCTCAGAATGTGTTGCTGGTATGAGATTTTCCTGAATCTACCAGGGTACTAGTCTATCATCGGCAAGGGTGAATACATTTTTTCATAGAATCTCTGAAAAATTATATGGAATGTTAGAACTTGGATCTTAAAGATTATCTTGTTTAATCCTCTCATTTTACAGATTAGTTAACAAGTCACTTGTTGAAGAGTTGTTTCTATTTGGTTCGATTCAATTAGCATTAAGCACCAATCAAAGTATGTTCCAGGGATAGTGATGGGGATGTAGGAGAGACAGACAGAGTGACAGAGACACAAAGAGAGGAGAGAGAAGAGAGATAGACAGAGGCAGAGAGGAGAGAGACAAAGAGATAGAGATGAAACAGAAAGAAAAGGAGAGGAGAGAGGGAAGGAAAGAGTGAGGGAAGGAGAGAGAGGGGGGGAGAGAGAAAGAGAGACAGAGAGACATAGAGAGACAGAGACAGAGAGAGAGAGAGAGAGACAGAAACAGAGACAGAGACAGAGAGAGAGAGAGAGAGAATGAAACTCTTGCTCTTGAGAAGCTTAAAGTCTACTGGTGGGGAGGAGTCAACACATATACATGTATCCCAGGCCACACATAAAAGTAAATACAAAATATATTTCACTTGTGGCCTAGGGACTTTGAGAAAACACAGATCTGGTTTGAACCTGGGGCTTAACCCCAAAGGGTTTTAGTTTCTTTCATGGACTCCTACCCACTATCCCAGAGTAAAAACAACAACAACAAGGAAATCTCCAAAGCAAACCTCAGCTATGGCTTTTATCTATGTCTCCATTGATAGTAACAGTCTCCCTCAACTCCCATATATGCACTCAATGTATAATATGGATAGTAGGCATGGGATAACCCTCATTCACCTGCCACAATAAAGGTTCATGTCCTATAACTTCAGAAAGAAGTTTGGATGGTTTAGCAAGATTGACCAAAGTTCTCCTGTTACATACACATACATACATGCACATACTTGCGCAAAGTAATTTGGGGAATGGAGAATACTAACCAGGGGAACCATAAAGGACTTCTGTAGGTAAAATAAGCCTCTTTGTTTAAATATATAGATGGACAGACAGATAAATAGACTAGATGCTAGAGATAGATGAACTAGATTTTATATAGATTTATGATAGATTGATAATAGACATAAATATTTTGATATATAGATTTTAGATATGGAAATTTATATATCTATATCTATATATAGAGAGAGAGATTTTTATTGTTGTTTATCAGTTTTCAGAGAAGAGCAATGACATCATAGGGTAATGTCTTAATTTGTGTGTGAATTGGGTTTAAGTGAGGTAGAGTTGCACAAAATTGTCAGTCTCACTCTCTCTTCCACAGTCACTGAAGTCCAGGGGCATGAAAAAAGTCAAGATGACTAGTGATGGCCTGGGATGCAGTAGATGGCCTTGGCATCTCTATTGCCTGACCAAGCTCTAAGTACTACACAGCTCCTGAGTCAGTCACCTTCATGGTCATTGGAAAAAAATTGTTCTCATTCACCCATTCCACCAAGGGAAGCCTTCACATACAGGGACATAGTGCATAGACAGAGCATTTTATTCAGGCTTTACTCTGTACCAGGCAAATTGTAAACACTGTAAATACAAGTACAAGCAAAACAATCCCTGCCCTCAAGGAACTTATGTTCTATTGGGGAAAGACAATATATAAAGAGCACTAGAAGGGATAGTGAGGTGGGGAAAGGATACCTGTGCAGGGGAATGGGAAGGAGACAACAGGAAGTGGGAGGCATGGAAGCCCAGTTCTCAGCAAGATGAGGCAAAGGGCTCACCTATCAGAGCTTGGGGGAGCCAGAGACAGAGTTCAAGATTCTGAAGGAGGCCACAGTGAGAAAAATGCAAATATGTTTCATCAAGTTGTTTAATTAGGTAAATTTTCCAGTCTCACACAGCTGTGTGGCAGAAAGAAAATTAGATCCCAGGTTTCTTCATTCCCCATTCGGTGATCTTTCCACTACACCACATCATTGCCTACACCTAAAACCCCTCACTTGATGCTACTCTTTTATGAATAAATCCCTAGAAAAAGCAGTCTAACTACTAATTGCCTCCACTCTCTTTCCTGGCACTCACTTATCAAACCTTGTAATCTGGCTTCAGACTTCATCATTCGACTGAAACTACTTTCTCCAAAATTGCCTATTGATCTCTTAATTTCCAGATTCAATGACCTCTCTCTGTCCTAATAGTTCTTGACCTCTCTGCTTCATCCGACACTGTCAACAGTTCTCTCTTCCTGCAAATTCTCTCGTTAGAATTTTTCTAACTGTTCTCTCTTAGTTCTCTTCTTCCCTGTGTGTTTGCTCTTTCTCAGTCCTCTTTGTAGCCTCATTAACCATTTCCTACTTCCTAATTGCTACCGCATCCTTGGCCTTCCCCCCACTCCTTTTTCTCAACCCTCTTTCTTTGATTTCAGCAGCACCCATGTTTCAGTTACTATGACTATACAGATGTCATGCCATCTCTATATCTTACCCTAGTCTCTCTCCTCAACTCCAGTCCTGCATCACCAACTATTAGACATTTACATCTTTAAGTCCCATAGACATTTTGACTCAACATGTCCAAAATCAGACTCATTATATTTTCCCCAAACCTACCCTTATTTTAAAATTCTCCTTTTCAATTTTTGGCACATTCACGACCAGAATGAAGACCATTCTAAGCAACCAGACCATCAACATCCCAGAAAATGTTGACATCTCTCTTAGGGGTTGAACAGTTATTGTGAAGGGACCCAGAAGAATCCTCCATAGGGATTTCAACCATATCAATGTTGAGTTCAGTCTCCTTGAAAAGAGGAAAAAAAGGCTCTGGGTGGACAAGTGGTAGAGAAATTGAAAAGAGCTTGCAACTGTTCACACTATCTGTAGTCATGTACAAAACATATTCAAAGGTGTTACCCTAGGTTTTTGTTACAAGATGAGGTGTGTGTATGCTCATTCCCCATCAATGTTGTTATTCAAGAGAATGGCTTACTTGTTGAAATCAGAAATTTCTTGGGTGCAAAATACATGCAAAGTGTGCCTGAGACCAGGTGTCACTTGTGCTGTTTCTCAAACCCAAAAAGATGAGTAAATTCTTGAAGGAAGTGATATTGAACTTGTATCAAACTCAGCTGCCCTGCTCCAACAGGCCTCCCTAGTCAAAAACAATATATCAGAAAATTTTTGGATGGCATCTATGTTTCTTGGAAAGGCACAGTGCAACAAGCTGATGAATAACTTGTTGTGTTTGTACTTTGCTTTTGAAGAGGACCGTGGCATCAGGGAAATGATGACATGAGGGAGGGCTGTGCAAGGTCACCAGAATCACTTTCTCCTCCAGAGCCTTCTGGATCCAGTGACCTGATATTCATCAGGATGACTGGAGATGACCCAGGATGCAATGGGAGACCCTGCCCCTTGTAGGCCAAGGCCTTTTCAGGTACTCACTTAGAGTGAGGTATTCAGTGAATGGGCCTCTTTAAGAAGTGAGTCAAGGGATAGCCCCTTTAAAGATGCCAAAGGTTGTGTCCTGAGGAGTCAACACTTATTCAGATGTTAAAATACAAATGCATTCTGTCAAAAAAAAAAAGAAAAGAAAATTCTCCTTTTCTGTCAGTTACCCTCTTCCTTCTAGTTACTGATGTTTATAAGCTTGGGTTAATCCCCTATTCTTCAGTCTCCCTCACCTTCCAGAGACAATTAATTGCCAAATTATTGATTCTACATCCACAACATCTCTCCCATACGTCCCTTTCTCTTCAATTACACAATGAAGTTGCACTTAGGGCCAGGTACACAGCAGGCGTTTAATAAACATTTATGGATTTGATTGATTATAAATTGATAGGTCAAGTCACAAACCCATCTTGCTTGGACTATTGCAATGGCATTGCAATTGGTCTCACTTTCTGAAGCCTTTCCCTTCTCTAATCTATGTTGCATGTGATTGTCAAAATGATATTCTTAAAGCACACATTAACTACACTGCTCCTCTGTTTAAGAAGCTTCAGTGGCTCCCTATTTCTTTCCTTTTTTTGCTTTTTTTTTGGAGGGGGGAAGGCAGAGCAATTGGAGTTAAGTGACTTGCCCAACGTCACACAGCTAGTAAGTGTTAAGTGTCTAAGGTCATATTTGAACTCAGGTCCTTCTGACCCCAGGGCCATTGTTCTATTCACTGCACCACCTAGCTGCCCTTCCCTATTCTAAGCTCAACAATATACTCCTCTGTTTGGCATTTAAAGCCCTCAGTCATTAGGCTCCATCCTACCTTTCTATTCCTACTGCCCTTTACCCCTTTCATGCACTCTGTAATCCAACCAAATCAGCTTACTTGCTTTTTCTCACACTTAGCTTTGCATCTCCTGTTTCTTTGTATACTTTGTCCTTCATGCCTTGAATGCATTTGATCCTCACCTACCCCTCAAAGAATACCTAGCCTTCTTCATAGGTCATTGACGCTCAAGTGCTGTCTCTTACATTGGCCTTTTCCTGATCTCTTGCTGCTAGTCTCTCCACATGTCCCATCCCACATGAAATTACCTTATATATCTGCAAACATTTTGTATCTACTTATATGTGAAAATGATGTTTTCCTCAGATAGAAAACAAACTTCTTGAGGGCAAGAACTTTTAAATTTTTGCCTTTATACCCCCTGTAAAGTCTAAAAATAAGAACCACAGGGTTATTCAACTATGGTTAACTCTAAAAATGCCAAAGAGCACACACAGATTATCACAGGAAACTCTAAGAAATAGAATAAAATAAAAACAAAGAATTAACAGCGGTCATAAGCAAAAAGTTTCATTTTGTTGGAAAATGGAAACTAGACATGTGTTGTGGTCTCCTCCAGGAAGAGAACTGTTTTAATGAAGCCAAATCTCAACACATCTTCTAGGAGCTACTCAGCAAGCTGTAGCCCTAAAAAGGAGGGGTAACAGTAACAATGAGACAAGTTTGATTCATAGCAGGGCTTCAAGACCAGAACATGGGTACCACTGGTGCTTGTCTGAACTCAGGGACTATCTAGGGCTGGTGTGAAATAATTCTGGGTTTCTGCTGTGGCTGAGATTATCCAGAGGCTGAACACAAAGGATTGTTGTTATGCCAAATTCAGGGCACAGGTTGCTTGTTGGGCCTTAGCTCTAGAGAAAGGGTAGCTCTTAATAATAAAAAGAGAGGGGTGGTCTTGGCATGGGGATCCTTATACTAAATCCTCACCTAGTCCCTGGCATATAGTAGGGACTTAATAAATATTTGTTAATTGACTGCTTCTTAAACTACCTCTTATGATCTGGAGAAAGATGGCTTTTGTGCCAAATTGTCTCCAATCCTGAATCCATCATGACTTTAACTTTGTTCCATTGAGTGATGCTGGAGGGTGTTTAGATCATTGGTCCTTATCCTGGGGATGAAATTACTTTGGGTATCATAGATGTTTCCAAAGGATTTTCATGAACTCTTCCAGCTCTAGGAAGATGATAGTTTCATGTTATTTATCACACAAAGAGTCAGGTCAGTGGCAGCTAGGTGGCACAGTGTATAGAGCACTGAAATCAGGAGGACCTGAGTTCAAAACCAGCTTCAAACACTTACTAGTTAAGTGACTCTGGGCAAGTCACTTAACCCTGATTGCTTCAACAATAACAAAAAGGAGTAAGTCTGACCTCATGCAAGATTGAGAAGCAAGGAAGTCTTGCATTTGGTAATCACATCCTCTTCAGGAATAACCTTCTGCTCACAGCAAGTCCTTTTTTGGAGCAACAAAGCTAAAGTTATCTATCAATTTATCTATTTTACTATGGCTGTGTTTTGATAAGACAGGAGACAGGATATTTGAAAAAATGTTTTGAAAATATACTCAGGTAGGTGTCTTCCTGCAAAAAACTTTGAGAACCAGTAGGTTAGACAGTTTGTATTGAAATCCTTGTCCAGCTAATTAATCAATATTACTGAAATGTTTAGAGGGAAAGAAGTGGCAGAAATAAAAATAATTTATTGTGAGAACTCTGACTTCATTGAATTATTATTAATTATTAGTACATTGTCATATTAATATTAGCATATTAGCAGTTTGAGTGCTTATCCATTGAGCTATTCATTTATTCTTTCAATAAATATTTATTAGGAACTCCCTATATTTAGAGCACTGTGCCAGGTGCTAGAGAAGAGATATGAAGTTTAGAAAAGGCATTCCTCTGTCCTCAAGAAGCTTACAATCTAGAAGGGGAATAAGACAAATACAAATAACTATAACCATGCACATTACATGATAAAGCATTAGAGTGCTAAAAAGCAAAGGGGAACATTTTGTTCAATCCTGTCATTTTATAAATCAGGAAACTGAAGCCTAGAGAAATGAATGACTTGTTAACGTCACAAGTAATCATTTTCTTCTTTTCTCTCTCTTTTTTTCTGTTCTAGGTCAACATGACAAGGTAGTCAACTGGAGTATTTTGATGGCAAGCCATTTCTTTGTAAATTTTAAATGAAAATGAATGGAAGATTTTGACTTTGCCTGGGAAATTCTCCAATGAACACTTCATTTAGAAGCTTACTGAACATTTTTATGTTGATAACATTGACCTTCCTGTCCTCCAAAGACCCACGAAATCCATTCTGTGGAATAAAGGTCAGAACTCTCTTTTTCAATATTGAAAAAAAGGAGACAGATTGCTATCCTACAGGAGACCTTGTTAATTGAGTCTGACCCTCAGGCCAACTGGGTCAGCTGTTCTCTAAAGACTCCAGTGCCTCTTTGCTATCTTCAGAGACTTTCCCCTGACCAATGGCAGAAAAAGCACTTTCAGAGCCTGAAAGACAAGAAACTGCCCCAAACCTAGAAACCAAGATTCCACCAGACTTAAGTCTAATTTACCATGTGATGCTGAAAAATATCAATAATAATAACGCAAACATTATATGATACTTCCTGACTGCAAAACAATTTGTAGCCCATAGGTTCTTCTCCTTCTTCTTCTTTTTGTTGGAAGGGGGAAGGCAGCGCAATTGGGGTTAAGTGACTTGCCCAATGTCACATGGCTAGTAAGTGTTAAGTGTCTGAGGCCAAATTTGAACTCAGGTCCTCCTGATTCCAGGACTGGTGCTCTATTCACTGAGCCACCTAGCTGCCCCAGCCCATAGGTTCTTAATTGGGGGTGGAGTGGGGAACACAGGTCCTTCATGAACTTTTTTGATAACTATTTTTTTCACTTAATAGTACTTTTTCCCAACTAAAAGTAAAGATAGAGGGTGGCTAGGTGGTGCAGTGAATAGAGCACCGGCTCTGGAGTCAGGACTACCTGAGTTCAAATTCGACCTCAGACACTTACACACACACACACACACACACACACACACAAACTAGCCATTCGACCTTAGGCAAGTCACTTAGCCCTAATTGCCTTCCAAAAAAAAAATTAAAGATAGTTTTCAACATTCACCCTTATAAGATTTTGAGTTCCAAATTTTTTTCCCTCTCTCCCTCCCCAAGACAACAAGCAATGCAATATAGATTATATGTGTACAAGCACATTAATCATATTTCCACATTAATCATGTTATGAGGAAAGAATCAGAACAAAAGGGAAAAACCACAAGGAAACAAAAACAAAAGTGAAAATAGCATGCCTCAGTCTGCATTTAAATTCCATAGTTCTTTATCTGTGGATAGCATTTTCCAGCTTGAGTCCTTTGGTATTGTCTTGGATCATTGTATTGATGAGAAGAGCTAAATCTATCAAAGTTGGTCGTTGCACAATGTTGCTGCTACTATGTACAATGTTCTTCTAGTTCTGCTCACTTCATTCATCATCAGTTCATGTAAGTCTTCCCAATTTTTTTTCTGAAATCTGCCAGCTCATCTTTTCTTATAGTACAAAGTATTCCATAGCATTCATATACCACAACTCAATTGATGGACATCATCTTAATTTCAAATTCTTTCAAATTTTGAAAAAAGAGCCACTATAAATATTTTTATATGTGTGAGTCCTTTTCCCTTTTTTATGACCTCCTTGGGACAAAGGTCTAGCAATGGTATTGCTGGAGTTTGCATACTCTTTGGGGTATGCACAGTTTTATAGCCTTTTGGTTAAGGTTCTAAATTACTCTCCAGAAATACAGGATCAGTTCACGACTCTACCAACAATGCATTAGTGTTCCAATTTTCCCTCATCTTCTATAACATTTTGATAATTGTATTTTAATTCAGGCAGCTAGGTGGTTCAGTGGATAGAGTTGGAAGTCTAGAGTTCCCAAGGCCTGATTCCAAATCTAGCTTCAGATACTTAGTAGCTTGTAACTTTGGGCAAGTCATTTAACCTTGGTTTCCTCAACTATAAAAAGCAAATAGTAACATACCTACCTCTTAAAATTGTTTTGAGGATCAAGTGAGATATTTGTAAAATGACCTATATAAATGATAACTATTATTAAATAATTGGTTTCCTTTGTAAAACTGTGTGTTTTCTTTTATACATTTAAAAGCATTATTCTGAGAAGGGATCCATAGGTTTCACCAGACAGCCAAAGAAGTTCATGACACAAAAAAAGTTAAGATCTTGTACTTTTGGTATTTCTGCCTTTTCAATCAAAGACCAGACTTACTGAAATCATGACCTGAACATTAAGGAAGTACTCTTTCAGAGTTAAAATTTTACAAACTAGTTGTGTCTGACTCTGTGACCCAATGGACCATACTGACCATGTTTCTTTTTTTTTTCTTGGCAAAGATACTGGAGTGTTTTGTCACTTCTCCAGTGGATTAAGAGAAACAAAGGTTAAGTGACTTGCCCAAGGTCATGCAGCTAATAAGTAGCTGAGGTCAGATTTGAATTTAAGTGTTCCTGATTGCAGGTCCAGAATTCTATCCACTGAGCCATCTAGCAGTCCATTTTATAGATAAAGAAAAGGAGACTCTGCAAGATTGAACTATTTGGCCAAGGTCACACAAAGGCAGAAAGTGTTAGATCCAGGATTCCAGATCAGTATTTTTGCCACTAAATCTAGGGCTCTCTAAACCATTTAGATTGTTCCTTTTTGTGTTACCCTTACTGATAAAAA
Organism: Petaurus breviceps papuanus; assembly: GCF_028583685.1. Lineage (NCBI taxonomy): Eukaryota > Metazoa > Chordata > Mammalia > Diprotodontia > Petauridae > Petaurus > Petaurus breviceps. The sequence continues at coordinate 8,576,835 of NW_027185903.1, forward strand.
TGGGAATAAAAATTTATGGAGAATTCTTTAACTTGTGGTGACTGTAAAATGCTCTAATATTTGTAGGATATTTTTAGATTTGTAAATAATGACAATCCAATTGTCATAATTCCTAACTGTCAGGTCTTTAGTAAAAGATATTTATGGTCTTATTCCAAACCCTGCCCCCTCCATTCTCTGCACTTGGAAAGGATTTGGGGCTAACAGCTGAAGACTCATATACACCCAGGAATTGGATCAGACTTTGGATTTATTCACTGCACACCTATAAACTCCTCCCATGTCTGGCTGCATAAGGTGGGGGGCTGGGATAGGGAGAGAAAAATGTCAGTTATCCAGTTAGCTATTAATCTAATGATTAAATTCCCCCAAATCTACCTTATCGTGTAAATGAATCTTTTACTTGTCAGTCTCTCTGACTCCCTCCATGTTCCCTCCAGAAAAACCCCCCAAAGGGAGCTCTCCAGAAATATGACTAAGCTAGGATGTTCGATCCTCAAACGTTGAGGCTGATGCCAAGGAGACCAACTACATTTTTCATTATACCTTCCTCTCAGAGTAAGAAAAAGCTCTAGATGGATGGTTTGTTCCAAAGTGGCAATTCTGGTGAATTTGTCCCTAGGAATGGGCTAGTTTTCCATATTCACTCCTCTGTTTATACATCTGAACACGACTCCCTTTGCACAGAGAATCACAGAATTTAGAGCAAGAGGTAACTTAAAACCAAGTCCTTTCTCTCTATGCTCTAATACTTTTAAGTCTGGGCACTGGGGTTATTTCTTAGTGCCCATCCTGCCAGGTGACTCCCCCTTGGCAGAAAGGACCAGAAAATTCTAAGCACAGTGGGCTCGGGCTCCCGAGGAGGAGCTGAGATCTAAGTTGCTGAGGTCCTGATAAGAAGACTTCAGCGTCAGTTCCTAGGACCAAGGCCATTAATTTGCATATCCTTCCTCCTTAGTTCCCCGTTCTACCCCCCAAACCCCCAGTCTCTATTCGATAGACTCAAACATTCCCAGTCTCTGAGCCTCCGAACTTAATCTGGAGTTTAGAGTCATTCCTACCCCACCCCGGATTTCGAGGATGGGAGCCGACCTAGCTTCTCTACCCCCCCCCCCCCAAGATTCCCTAGTTTAATCCTGGTCCTGCTATTTTATACTGAGTGGCCAGAGAGGATTCAGCAGTCCATCTGGGTTCGTTAAATCCTATTTATCTTCTTAACTCGGCAGCCCCCACCCCGAGCGCCCCTGCTTTCCATCAATGTGCTTCCCCACCCCCATCTTCCTCTCTATCTACCTGGACTTGGGAGCCGAC
>NW_027185903.1:8588145-8658769 GCF_028583685.1 Petaurus breviceps papuanus
GGGGGTGGCAGCCAGGTCTAGGGAAGGAATTTTCTGTGCTTCTGACTTCCAGTGATAAGATAATGGAGAAAATTCCGGGCAGGTATTAACATCCAAGACTATGGAACCCACTATGAACCCAAATCAGGGCTTTGAATATAGTGAGGGCTCAGTAAGTATCTGTTGGATGAATGGATGAATGAATGAATGAGAGGAGAATGGATTTGGTCTAAGGAGTCCTAGGCTCTTATAGTTGTTACCTTTGTGACCATGGACAAATCACAGCCTTTCTGAACCTCAAGTTTCCTCTTTTCCAAAATGTAAAAAAAAATCATGACAATAACACTTGCATTGCCTACCTCCTAGAATTGTTGTGAGGAAGTAACTTTATACTTTAAAGCACTGTGTAAAGATGAATAATGCTGCTGATGCTGCTGAGATTCTAGTACCCGCACAGTCAGTTTGTACATTGCAGTATGTGCCCTTCTAGGGAAGTTAGTAGCTCTTAACCTTGTTTGAAAAACATTTTTACCAAGGCTTCATGAGGAACCCAGGTGTTGGAGTATAACTTTCTGATTTAAAATTATTTGTCTTCTGAGAGAAGTAGGCATCATTTTGTATCAATTCCCATTTCAGGTGCACAAATGCTGCCAGGCCCATGCTTCCAAAATGTGATTTCACAACATAATATTTCTCAAGTATTTTTATGTCTTCTTCAAAGCAGAGATCATATAGCATTTTTTTTTTTTGCAGTTGGGAAGGACCTCAGAGACCATTCAGTCCAACCTATACCTGAACAAGATTCTCCTCCACAGTATACCTGAATAGGACCCAAGCAGGTTTTGCTTAAAGCTCTTATGAGTGAAAGGAAACCTTGTGTGGGACAGAGAATAAGATGGGGAACAAGTCTTTATTAGTCTATTGTGTGCCAGGTATTATTTTAAGTACTTTGTAAATATTTAATTTGATAACTCATTATCTCCTAGGAAAGTTTTCCACTGTTAAAGAACTCTGATTATTTGTAAGTCTTTCCTTATTTCAAACTAAAAGTTTTTGTTTTTGTTTTGTAACTTCTGCTGCACAACTCCTTGTGCTGACCTCTAAGGTCAGGCAGAGAAAATCTAATGTCTCTTCCACATGACAGTCTTCCTCCAAATACTTCCAAGCAACTGTCATGTTTCTCTTTCTTGGCCAGGCTAAACAACCCCAGTTTCTTCTACCAATCAACATACAGACTACTTTCAAGGCTCTTCACCATCCTGTTTGCCCTCCTCTGGACACCTTCTAGTTTATCAGTATCTTTCCTAAAATAGGGTACCCAGAACTGAAACTGGTATTCCACATACCTCTGATTGGGGTTATTTTACCTGTCTAATCTTCCTGGATGCTACACTTCTCTTCATTCAGCCAAAGATTGCACTGATTTTCTTGGCTTTCTCTCACCTCTTCTCCCCCACCACCCTCCTAGCACCTTTCCCTTCCCCCTCTTCTTCACAGAGGATTCCTTACAACAAACTCTTTTCCTATAGAACTAACAATACACTTCTCCCCAAAGCTTTCCACCCACCCAGCTAGAGTCTCCTCTCCTGCCCCTATGATCATAATAGGAAATTTCTCTCAACATACATTCAAAACTGAATTTTATTTTGAGGGGTCCAGTCATTTATTCTATCTTTTTTTTTTTTTTTGCTTTTTGGAGGGCAATTGGGGTTAAGTAATTTGCCCAAGGTCACATGGATAGGTTTTGTGTGTGTGTGTATTAAGTGTCTGAGGCCGGATCCGAACTCAGGTCCTCCCAACTCCAGGGCCAGCACTCTACTCAATGTACCACCTAGCTGCCCCCATTCATTTATTCTAGGTGTTTTGATTTGGGGGAAGCAGAGAAACACAGAAATGAAAGATGCCTCATCAGCTTGATATGGACTTTTATTGATTGATTTGTGAGTACATTTGAGCATGGGGTATTTCCTAAACCTTCCCTTTCTTCCTTTTTCCTTTTCCATTTCTTCCTATCTCCCTTCTCCTTTCCATTCTTTCTTACCCTGCCTATTGCTAGTGCCAGGGGCCAGAAGTCTACAATAGAAACAATTCTTATGGCCATTTGCCATGAGCTCCCTCTGGTCTCCTCTTCTTTTATCTCCTATTTCTCAGATGCCTTCTGTCACTCTTTTCACCTTCACCCCGTCTCACAAGAGGAAGTGGCCCTTAGCAAGTCCAACCCATCTACTTGTTTAAAGGATCACATTCCATCCCATCTCCTCCAAGAGATTGTCCCTTCTCTCATCCCCACTCTTTCATCTATTTTCAATTTCTCCCTGTCCACTGACTTATTCCTTTTTACCTAAAGACATATCCTTGTCCCTCCTAAACTGAAAAAAACTCTGACTTCTTCCTTCCATCCCCACTAAATATTTTCCTACGTTTCCTTCCCTTTGTAGCTAACCTCCCTAAAAAGGTCCTCTATACATAAGTGCCTCCGCTTTCTTTCCTCTCACTCTCTTCTTAACCCCTTACCATATGGCTCCCAATATTATCATTCCACCAAAACTGCTCTCTCCAAAGTTACTAATGATTTCTTTGTTGCCAAATCTGGTGATCTTTTCTCTGTCCTCATTCTCCTTGACCTCTCTGCAGCTTTTGACAGTGTATATCATGTTCTCCTCCTTGATACTCTTCTCTCTAGGTTTTCAGGATGCTACTCTTCTGGTTTCCTTCCTCCTTATGTGACCCATCCTTCTTTGCTGGATCCTCTCCCAGATCATGCCCTCTAACTGTAGGTATTTCTCAGGGTTCTGTTTAGGGCCCTCTTCTCTTCTCCCTCTTATATTACTTCACTTAGTGATCTCATCAGTTCCCATAGATTTAATTACCATCTTTATGCTGATGATTCTCAAATCTAGCCATATCCCTCTGCCGACTTCCAGTCTTGCATCTCCAATTGCCTTTCAGGCTCCTTGAACAGGACGTCCAGTAGACATCTCAAGCTCTACATGTCTCAAACTCATTATCTTTCTCCCTAAACCCTCCCCCTTTCCTCTGACATTGTCACTACTCTAGTGCAGGCCCTCATAACTTCATGCCTGGACTATATTGTAATAGCCTGCTGATTGGTCCTTCTCCTTCAAGTCTCTCCATACTCATCCATCCTCCATTCAGCCACCAAAGTGACTTTCCTAAAGCACAAGTCCATCCATGTGACCTCCTTACTCGATAAACTTTGGTGGCTCTCTGTTGTCTCCAGGAGCAAATAAAAAAATGTTCCATTTACAGTTTAAAGCCCTTGATAACCTAGCCCCCTCCTACCTTTCCAGTCTTCTTATACCCTACTCCAAGCCTTATACTTTGTACCTCTTATGCTTTACTCTCTGATTTAGTGACACAGACCTCCTGGCTGTTCCACATACAAGATAATTCATCTCCTAGCTCCCAGCATTTTCTGTAGCAGTCACCCATATAAGGGATGTTCTCCTTTCTCCACTCTGCCTGCCCACCTTGCTAGTTTCCTTCAAATTCCAACTAAAATCTCTCATATTGTAAGCATTTCACATCTATTCTTAATTCTAGTACTCTGCCTCTATTAATTATTTCCTATTCATCCTGTACATAGCTTGCTTTGTATAGATTTGTTTGCATGTTGTCTCTTTCATTAGAGTGTAAGCTCTTTGTGGGAAGGTACTGCCCTTTCCCTCTTTTTGTATCCCCAGTGCTTAACACAGTGCCTGGCACATAATAGGCACTCAATAAATGTTAGTTGGTTGATTGATTAATCTTTCCCCAACACTTTTTAGGAAAGTAAAATCTGGAAAATATCAAGGGATCCTTGGGGAAAATAAATCACAAAAGGGCAACATGAAGTGTGACAAATGTTAGTGAAAGAAGGGAAGTGAAGGGAGACAGACAGAGATTCCTTCCAAATCCCTTCCCAGTTCCCTGAAAAGTGGTGGTAGGAAGCATTAGTATGTTTTGTTTTAGATGGGGACACAGAAAGAGGAGTTCAGGCATTTCCTTTGCTTGAAGCTTTCATGATAGTCTAGAGTGACAAAGGTGATCCATCTCTGACTTCTTTCTCGGGAGTGTTCTTCCTTTTTCACTCACACTGTCCCCAGAAGACTGGCTCAGGTGGTTTGGCCTAAGAAAGAAAGTGACCTAACTACTTCTACTACTATGTATTAGACTTCCATTTTTCCCCTCTCTGGTAACTTTGTGCTTATGGCTCTCAGATGCCATCAGGGAATCCTCTCTAATTTATTATCTTTCAAGTAATTTCCTCTCGATGACTTTTTTTCTTCTGGACATTCAAATTACCCCTTGGAATAATATTCCAGTAAATTTATGATATCCTACAGAAAAGAAAAATACAGCTTTAGTAGCGCAGTTTTCCTCTTTAGATCACAAGAAGAATAGGATACGTATTCATACTTCGTAAGGAAAGGACACACTCTTCCAGTATAATAATACAGTGGGACAGCAATTCATCTCTTTAGGGCACTAAAGGGGGTGTCCTAAGGTGGACTTGGAGGTTCATGTCAGCATGCATAAGAAGCACTAATGGACTCAAGATGCAGAAGGAGATACGCATTCGCAGGCATATCCAATACATTTATTTGTTTTGCCTGATGACACATGTTTGTTACAAGGGAAGGCTTTGTTGGGGAACTGGTAGCTTAGTGGACAAGATCGATAAGGTGAAAAGAGGAGCATCAATAAAACACTGTAAGAAATGAATGGAAGATAACAAAGTACCTAAAAAGACACAAATAGATCACTTTTGTTACTACCTTTTAAATGTCACAAATATACACTACTTAAAAAAAAACTGTTCTTAACAAAAGGTCAACTTCTTAAATAAGCCTCTTGTCTTTTTTTGTGTATCAAAGCATTTGTGTTAATTATTAAGATAAGATTTAAAAGAAAATGTAAAAAAAAAAGTAGTCATGTTAGAGGTAGTAAAGCATACCGGATAGAGTGTTAGAGTCAGGAAGGCCTGGATTAAAATCCAATCTCAGGCATAACATCTACGTGACCATGGGCAAGTCACTTAACCCTTTTGATACTCAGTTTCCTCATCTGTAAAATGGAGATAATAATACCTTCCACGATTGTTGTGAGGATCAAACGAGATCACCTAATAAAGTGTCAGATAAACTCAGCTATTATTGTTATGCTAGCATGCTTGCTGTACTCCATCCTTACTTTCTCTCCAGTGACAATTCACTAACAGTTAGTTTAATTATACTAATAGGTGTGCAGACAATAGTCCGTACAGAGTTAGTCAGGGTTTGGCAGAAAGGATGGGAAGGTCCCTCTTTTTTTTCAGAGTACAGAGATAAACTGGTGTTGCTGATGTGGTGTGTTGATGATGTCATTGCTAGTGTGGTCACTGGGTCCAAGAGTTCAGTCCTTTCTCTTAGACAGAATGACAAGCACTACACCCAAAGGACCATTAACCAGATTCACATGTATGTACATACTGTACAGACTTTAAAAGCACTATTGTTATTGTGGTTATTACCAACACTTAGCTAGACACATTCCATAACCAGTAGAAACCCTGGTGAAATCAGTCATCTATCTGACAACTTTCATTAGAACCTTTGAGTCTTCACCACAGTCTCTAGTAAAAAAAAAAAGAAAGAAAAGAAAAGAGGAACTGGCCAGAATGGTAGAAGATTGTAGAGATTGTCCCCATTAATGGATGAAGAAACTGAGGGTCAGGGACATTTGTTACTTACCCAAACTCACAAAGCTCATTAGTGTCATACTTCAGGTCTCTTGACTCTAGGCTGAATCTCCTGACTCTACCTTTCCTGAATAATGGGCATTTAATGATGATGAAGGGACTAAGAAGAATACCCCTGACTGGCAACAGAGGTTGTCTTATTTCAGTTTTAATCTAAAAAAAAGTTTTTTAACTTGACTTGAATAAGTATTTATGAAGTTCCTACTCTATTCTAGACATTGTGTTAGGTACTGAAGATACAAAGACAAAAAGTGAAAACAATCCCTACCCTCAAAAGCTTACATTCTGTTGGGGGAAGCAACATGTTCACATTTAAGTAAATTTTAAATATGTATACGTATATGTATATGTGTATGTATATACACATGTGTATATATGTGTTTGCGTATATGACATATATATACATGCACACATACATACATACATACATAATAGATGGAGCAATGACAGGGTATAGTAGGGAGGTCTGGGCTCAAGTTCTTGGTTCGAGTTCTACTTTTGACACATACTAACTGGATGAACCTAGTTAAGTCACTTAACACCCATCTTGGAAATCAACCACTTCTTCAAATCAGTACTTATTTACTATTTTATTGTCTGTCTAGACTTAAGAAAAGGATGAAGAAAATGTTAATAATTCAGATCAAATTTTAAAATTAGTCATTTGTTCATTTTTCCCTTTGGTTAAGTATTTACCACTTGCCTAGCTAAAAAGAATTATAAATTGCAAAGTTGCATGTCCAGGTGCTAATCTTTAAAGCAAGTAAAGGAAGCTTCCCCACTGTGAATTTCCTATGCCAATGAAATAACATACCCCCCTAAAAGTATACAAGATAATTTCAGGGCAGGGGAATTGGCACTAGCATTTGGGTGAGGGGAATAAGGAAAGGCTTCTCAGGGGAGGAGGGAGTTCACTGTAAGCAAGGGTGACAGTTCCTGGTAGGGAGATGTGAAATGGATCCTGATCATTTTCCTAAGACATTTTCCTCCCAGGCTGAATGCTTTCCTTAGGCAAGTGATTCTAAAGTGAAGGGAAATCATTCTTGGGTTGCACATTTGGAATGAACAAATGCTACTGCTTTGTGTCAGTTGCTATTTGCCTAATGTTGTGATTGTCTTTTAACATCTATGTCCTTTCTTCCCATCTGGATCATAAACCCCTTGGAAAGCACGAATGGTGTCTTTTGCAGTCTATCTTTGTCTCTCCAGTGATAGCCCAGTAGCCCATGCCCAGGAGGCCCTCAGTAAATGTTTCTTGATGATGCTTTCAGCAGCTTCTGTTTTCTTGAGAAAATAGCAGCTGCCCACACCCCTCCTCTCCACTTCCATGTTTTCTACTTTGTTTCTATAAGTACCATCAAGGAAAAATTGTTTTTTTTCCTCATTTCTGGGCTTCTGTTTCTCTGATTCTGATTTTGAATTATGGTTATTTGTATATATGTCTGATCTCCTCTAATATACTGAAAGTTCCTTGAGGGCAGGGACCTTGTCTCACTTATCTTTGTATTTCCTTCAGGCTTCAGCAGTGCTTTCTATACTGTACTAGGCCTAATAAGTGTTTGGTAAATCAATGTTCTCTACAGACTTCTTCTCAGGGATGGGGGTGGGGGTGGAGAGGGAGATTAAGGACAAAGGTCATAGATAGATATGGTTTGAAGTAGACAGTTTGGGAGAGGGAATTATGTTTCTGAATTTGCTTCCCCACAGCAGAGTAACCTAGCCAAAGTGGGACCCTGGTCCTATTCCTTCATTCCAACCCTTGATTCCCTCGCCCCCCCCCTTTCATACTTAGAAGACTTTTATCATCTAAAATTCTCTTTCAAGATTTGGTTGTCCCTCATGTAAAGCATGATCAGCTTTCCAGAGGATTGCTGCTGTGAACAGCTTAAAGGTTCTGATTACACAGTATAGTGAACTCTCTATTTATTGAGTAACAAACTAAGACAAAACATTCACAGAAATTAAAATACAGCATTCACAATGTTATGGCTTAACAATTTATCACTAAAGTGGCCACTTAGTTTTCACCAAAGTGGTCACATAGTTTTAAGCAAAAGATAACATTCATTTAGTAACACAATAATTTAGTAAGTCCTTAATTCAATCATTCTTAAGGAGGCAAGCCTCTTTAATTGACACAAAGTACAAAAGTCAAAGTCCTCCACCCCTAGGTCACATTGTCTTAATCTCTTCAATCAAAAGTCCTCTTTCTTATTGATTGGAGACTAGTTTCCAATCATCCTTAGTTAGTAAGTCCTTAACTCAATCATCTAAATGTAAAAGTCAAAGTTATCCACCCCTAGTAAATCATGATCTTTACATTAAATATCCAAGGAGAGGTCTTTTCATCCTAACTTGAGGATGGCTTTCTGTTTCCATGGTTCCCCTTCCATGGTCCCAACTCCTGCCAGCTCCTTGTTGTCCAGCTCCTTGTCCAGTTCCTGTTCCATACTGAACTAGTCCACTGTCCTTCACAGTTTCTGTTCCTGGGAAGACAAAGCTTAACAAAGCCACAGTAACATTCACACACATACACTGCCAGCATCCTCATCAATTCACCCTCTGCCTGTGAAATCAACACAGACCCAACAACAAAGTCTGAGGAATCAGCACAAATCATTAGTATAGTCCCAGGACCTCTGAAAATGCCAGCAAGACCCTCCTCCAGGATTTCTGTAAACATACAAACAGAAAATCCTCTTTCAGTGCTTCTGAACTAGCAGTGAGGTCCCAGCGCTTCTGTAACAACAGCACCATCCTCTATAGCAGATGAATCTGACAAAGTAATGTCAAAACATACAAAGTACTGACACCACAGTCATGCTTCCTGCCCATTTTCCTCTCTCCTCATTTCTCAGAAGTTCTCAATGCAGTTCTCAGAAGAAGTTCTCAGGAGAAGTTCTGGTACCACAAGCTCTGTTCTCCATTCTGTTCTCGAGTTCTCAGGATCCGGGGCAGTTCTCTTCTCTTTCTCCAGAAGTAGCAGCCCAGCCTCCAGAATGCTTGCTTTTCTCAGTTGTTCTGGCCTTTCTCAGCTTGGGTTTTTCCTTCTATATAGTATTAGCCTGTTCTGCCCCTTCCTGTTATGTCAACAAGTCCATCCCACTATAGAATTCCCAATTTTGAGGTCTTAATACTTGACACATGAACTTGGAACAAGGTGCTAAGTACCTGTTTGATTGAAAATACAAGGGCCAGGGAAGATCTTCAAATCCCCATTACCATTACATTCTGCTGGTTACTTGTCCTAATTCAAAAGGATCCAGAGATGCCTTGGGTTCAGATGATTTAGCCATAGACTAAGACTGAGACTAAAACTGAGACTGAGATGGGAAGGAGAAAAATTCTTATGGCCCCTGAGGTTTTATAGGATAGACACAAGGTATTGTACTTAAGAAATGTTTTTTCATTCATTCATTTATGCATTCATTCATTCATCCATTCATTCCTTCACGTATGTGGCACTTTAAGATTTATAATTCACCTTATTTACATTATCTCATTTAATCTTCTGTAGGATACAGTGTTTTAATTATTAAGTGCTATACAAATATTATCTCATTTGATTTTCACAACAGCTCTGGAAATGATACTTTGTGCCTATACTATAAAACCTCAGAGGTTATTAAAAGTTTTTCTCCTTCCCATTTCAGCCTCAGTCTTTAGCCTATGGCTAAAGGATCTGAATCCAAGTCATCTCTGGATCCTTTGGAATTAGGACAGGTACTATTATTATCTCCATTTTACAGATGAAGAAAGTGAGACAGACAGTAGTTAGGTGACTTAGCAAGGGTCACACAGCTAGACTAAATTTGAACTGAATCTTCCTGACTCCAAACTCAGTGCTCTCTCCACAGTGCTACTTAGCTGCCTAGGATCATTTCAACCTCACAACAACCCTATGAGATAAATACTACAGGTATTATCACCGCCATCTCGAAGATGAGGAAACATCTGAGCCCTGCCTGAAGACCAGCCATGGACTTGATATTTTCCACAGCATCATGCTGCCTCTTGTTGGAGGATCTGTTGTGGTCCCCATTTCACATACAGAACAAGCATTTCTTCCCAATGACTCTTGAGTTGATCAGGAAAATTATTGCCAAGCTTGTAGGGTAACTTTTATGAGATTGCAGACCCTGCTATCTGTCTTTGTCATTTCATGGCATGTTGAATGGTTTTTGAATCATCCCTGGTTTTGCAAGTGGCAGGGGGAAAAGATCTTGTTTGTCTTCAATGACATGAATAGTTCTAAAGAGATGGAAGGGAACCCTGGAATAGAGTAGGCTGGGAGCTGCCTTTTTGGTTGCTGATCAACCAGTTGCATTTTCTTTCTGATTTTCTAAGTAGGACACCTGTGTGTAGAAGAGGTCACCTGAAGTGAGCCCGAGTGCTTAAGAAGGAAAGGCAGGAGGAGGTTCACTGACAGAAATGGTCCTCAAGGATCGTAGTGAATACCAGAAGGTGACAGGGGCTGAGAGTGCACCAAATGTGGGACACAGATGAAAATTAAAAATGAAGATCCTGCCCCCTTTTCTGGCAATGAAGAGCAAGAAACATCGCGGAATGATGGGATATGACTGTACTCTAAGAAAAGATAGGTTGAATAAAGAGAAGTTTGGAAAGACATGTATGAACTGATACATTGAAGCAAGCAGAGCCCAAAACAATATATATAATGACAATATCAGTGTAAAAGGAAACTACAACCATAAAACAACTAAAAACGAATGCTGTGAAATTATGAAGAACAGACTTGGTCCCAAAAAAGGCATCTCTTCCATCTCACTCCTTTGCAGAGGTGGGAGGTCCATGAGTGTGGAACTTTGTGTATATTTTTAGATTTTGGGGAAACTGAGACCCAGAGAAATAAAGTGACTTGTCCAGGTGAGAGAATCAGGATATGAATCCAGGTCTTCTGATTCCAAATCCAGCATCCTTGACACTTGGCTTTCCCTTCAAGTGGCACAAATAAAAGTAATAATAATGGTGACAATTATTATTAGTCAATATATTATATATTAATATTATTATTATTAGCTGATGAGTAGTGATAATATTTGTTCTAATCACTACTCATTAGCTAGCATTACTCTAAATAAGCTAATATTTAGATAGCACTTTAAACTTTGCTAAACATTTTACAAATATCTCACAACAACCCTGAGAAGTAGGTATTATTTCCCCATTTTTACAAATGAGGAAATTGAGGCAAGAAGAGGTTAAGTGACTTTTCCAGGGTCATGTAGTTGAGTATCTGAGGCAGAATTTGGACTCGGGTCTTCCTGACCCCAAGCATAGCACTCTCCTACTCCACCAAACAGTCCTTTCATACCTTCTCATCTTGTCTAATTTTTGTCCATATTCTCCAATAAATCCCACGTAAAGAATCTTCCCAGGGATCTGGAAGCCTTCCTCTAACAAAAGAGAGGTACTTAACCTTTTTTTTTTTTTAGTGTCTTGAACCAGTCTGGTGAAGGCCAATGGACATTCATTAAAATGCACAGTTTACAAAGGAAACTAATTATGTTGAAGTATGGTTATGAAAATATGTTTTTAAACAAGTTCATGGATGCCCAGTGAAGAACTCATGCTTAATCTTTTAACATGGTATTAAAAGAACAAGTGTAATATCCAGCCTTTCCATTAGTTATCCCTTGCTGCCATTTATATATTTATATATGATGTATTCACCTACTTTTCTGATCACACACTTCTGGGATAATATTTTTGAATCATTTTTTACAAGTCAACATTGTTAATAAGCTGCAGCCTAGCTATGAAGAGAATGATCAAGATAAGTAAAAGGGTTTGGAAGCATGCCATACCAGGATCTGTTGAAGGAACCAGGAATGTTCTTTTTAAATGAGTGGACAAGATGGGGGTAGGGAGAGGACTGAGGAAGGCAGGGCATAATTGCTATCTTCAAATACTTAAGGGATTATCACATGGAAGACAGATAGGATTTTTTCTATTTGAGCCCAAATGTTAGAAATAGGAACAGTGGCTAGAGGTTTCACACAAATTTGAGCACAGTTTGAGAGAAAACTTCCTAACAATGAATCCTTCAAAAGTATTGCCTCAGGAGGTAGTGAATTTCCCCTTATGAAAAATCTTCCAATGAGCCTGGATGATCATTTGTCAGAGATGTCATAGAGTGGGTTTCTTATTCAGATTGGAGAATAAGACCTTCCAATTCTGAAGTTCTATGATTCCTATGGAAGAACAAATGACTGCTGAAAGTCACACTGTTGTGGTTTCATGGTGTGTTGTGGGGTCGTTTCAAAGAATTCAGACTCAGACCACCTCCAGTCCAAGTTAAGGCGTTTATTGGGGGTGACACCTCTTAGAAGAGGGCTGGGTTCCAAGAGGAACCAGCAGCTTTAGTAAAACAAGACAGGCAATTTAATAGTGTAATGATGCTGATTATGAAATTCTGAATTATTAGAAATATTAAAAAGGCAGGAGGGGTTTGTAGAGGGATTAGGTAATAGGGAAGGGATTTATTAAGGGATTAGGTAATGGAGGAGGGGTCTCAGCCTTGGTGGAACTTTTCATATGATTACCCACAATGCATACAGAAAAACCCATGGTGGGGCATTTATGTATGATAATGATACCATAATATGCCTGTCTATATCATAAATTCACCCAAAGGACAGCTGTACAGGTGACTACTGAGGAAAAGTCCCTTCTATTGTTGTGGGATCTACATCCTGCTCAGGCATCCTGGTGCTGCTATTTTCTGATTGGCTGATTGTTATGGTCCTGTCTGAGACTAGATGGATGTGGTTGTGGTTGAGTGCATGGATACACCTGCTGTTTCTGTGGGAAATATGAGGAATGGGTCTGGGGGCAGTGGCTAGCTACAGGCAGTGGCTAGCATTCCATCATGGAGACATGCCTACTGTTCTAGTGGGCTATGAATTCATGGAAATGCTTCCTCTTCTAGTGAGACAGTGAGGCATATGAGGAAATTAGGAAATTGGGGGAGAGGGGTGGAAGGGAGAAGCAGTGGCTGATGAGTAGGCATATAAGCAGATAATTCAGGCCAGCCAGTAAGTTATATTTATACACACACACGTTCAATTCAATAATATTTCTTAAAAGTCTACTCTGCTCAAAACTCTCCAATAACTTCCTACTCTGCTACCTCCTTCTGTTGTAGAAGTGAACCTACATTCTCAGAGCCTAACAGTAGCAGAAACTAAGTTTCTTGAAGCTCTTATCAATCCGGAACAAATTTAGGCAAAGTCTTCAGTGTCTACTGTCTGAAGATCAGCTTAGCTAAGCTGAGAGAGAGGCTCATCTTCAGAAGAATAGCAGCTAGCTCATGGTTTTTGGTTGTTGTTTTAACCACAACCTTTCGGTAGAATAGAAGGACTGCAGCCTGCATTGGTGATGGGAGCATCTGCAATGAGAAAACTGCACATCCTTATAATTGGAGTATGTCCAATCAGCACACACAGTCAACCTTTGACCCTCGCCCCCTCATTTACTACTGAGATTGCACGTTGTCTTTTATTGAGTCACTTTCAATTATTTTATTCTTGTTTTAAATGCTAATTTGAACTCAATTTTACCTGGGCAGAAATGTCTCTTCTGAATGTAGTGGGGATAATATGGTTTTGCAAGAAATGATGAATATGCAGATTTCAGAGCAACATGAGAAAATTGTTATGAACTGATGCACAGTGAAATAAACAGAACAAGGGGAATGATATACACTATAATAGAACAATGTAAATGAGGTATTCACCGAAAGGGGCATGAACTCTGAACAAATGAAAAATCTGTAATAGTCCAGGAGGACAGATCATGAAACATTCCTTTCATTTCAAATCAGAGAGCTGGGGAGCGACCAGAACAGAATGCTGCGTATGTTGTTAAACAAAGTCAGTGTCTTGTTTTCTTTTTGTTTTGTTTTGTTTTGTTTTTTGCTTAATTTTTTTTCTTTGTGACAGGGAACAATTCAGTTTTAAGGTGAAGAGGCAGAAAGATAGGTATTTACAAAATGAATGTGATATAAAACCAAAATTTGTTTTAATGTAATGAAGAGGAGCCCCATAGTGTGTTTCCTCTTGATTGTTTTTTCATCTTAAGATAACCTCCTACACAGGTGCTTATAACTGATGAAAATCTGGGGACAAGACTTACTTAAAGTATTTACTGCAACTGAGACAACCAGTACCAACCCTTTGCATATCCTTTCAAACTCATGTCTTATGAAAAAAGGGTAGGGACATATAAAATTTTGGGTTTTTTTTAAAATTTCCTTTTTTTCTTTTCTTATTTTTTTTTTTTTTTTTTTTACAAAATAGATATAACATTCATATTTTTACTCCCATAAAATAAAAAAAACTGAATGATGCCCAGTAGTGTCAAGATGTTGTCCCTTCTGCATTCTACAACTTAAAAAGGACATAGAAAAGTTCAAGAATGATTCAGTATATGTAAAGTGTTGGAAAGCAGGTCCTTAGAGGAAAAGCTAAAAGCATGGGGATGGTTTAGTGTGGAGAAAGCTAAGAGGATTTAGACATAAGGAAGAATTTCCTGTCAATGAGTGCTGTGGTTTATGTTACCAAGGAAGGTTACAGGGTCAACCATCTCTGTGATTTTTTAAGAGAAAGGTTTTTTTTCCCTTACATTATGATAATATTTTTTCTAGCTATGTGTAGAGAGACGAGGGGACTACTATGCTTCATAATCCCCAACATGGGGTTGATATGAGCATTTTTGTCCAGTGAGGTATGGAGCCATGGTGGTAGCCCCAAAGGGTATTATTGTGGACAAAGCCCAGGAATAGAAAGTGCTTTGTAAATATAAAAGCAATAAGGATATGTCTGTTGTTATTTTGAAGCCACGTCTCCACACCCGCCTGCTGAAATTTAGAAGCCCCTGGAAATTTGTTCAGCCTAAGTCAGAGAGGTCATCTAAACAGAACCAGGATGAGGTACTTGTTGGGCCCAAGACAAAGGACCCTCCTGTGTATCACTTATTGTCTATGTTAGGTTTCAAGCTTTCACAGTTACACATGTGATTTGAGTTACCACAGAACAAATACTAATATGACACAGGGAATGAATACTCTGTAGTTAAAAGATAAGTACAGGAGGTGATGCAGTCTGGAAAGTCTCTTAGGGAGGGGGAGATTACCAAAAAATGGAAAGAACTACAGATACTATCAATACCCACCCCCAAAGAGAAGATAGAATGTCAATAATTACTGATACCTCTGCCTACTTTCTCATCTTTATAACATTTCATTAGGATGACTTACATGTGTATTGAGGGTATCATTGGTAAAAATATGAGAAGCAGTTCTCTATAGCAAATGATGTCTTTAAAGTCACTTTTGACTATAAAAATTCAGATAAGATGATGGCTATGTTTGTTCATTGCTTTAAAAAATGTTTTTGATTTGATAGAGCAAAAGTCAGAGACTCCAGTAGGGAGTCTCCCATGCATATGTGATGATTGCGTAAGATTCCTGAACAAATTCAACCAAAGAGATATTTACATTCACTATCTGTAATTAGCATGAAGTGAGGCACAAAACAGAGAAATAGATGCTTGCCAACTATATTCTCCCATCTCAATAGACTACTTTACACAAGGTCCAAATGGGAGTGGAATTTGCTATACATGGTAAGTTCCTACAAACTTTCTTGTTTGCACATGATTTGTGCTAATTACATCAAATCCTTTCACAATGTTATTCATGATTGCTCAAATTAGATTAATCTGACAATATACAGGGGAAAAACAAAATTGAAGGAAACATTTCCTGTTGTCCAGATCATGACACACAGTTGATGACCAGTCTGTGGAGTTAGTACACCAGTGTATATTTTTGGGATAAGAGCTACAAATGGATTGTAAAATGGGTCCAAAATTGAATAGGAAGGAGAGAGACAGATGGATTGCATTTGAGAAACTGTGTAGTGCTTTTAATAATCTCAAACTGTTCCCCAGTACAAAGATATTCCCTCAACTATACTCAGATTTGGAATACCACAGTGCCCAAGGAATGGAAATTGTTGCTAATGGAGAAATACATGATTGGTGCAAGTTAGATGAAGTCTGCTTCTAATGGTGACCTCCACTCAGAAGTGGTGAAAAAGACATCTTTGAAGAAACGTAAGATAAAAAATAAGAAGCTTAGCCAATCATGTAGTGTTGGTGAGGATTAACAGATGAAGTGCCCAAATCCTGTACTGGTGCTTTTGAAATGTAAAAGGACCTCAAGGAAGACCTCCAGCATATTAGGTGGATACTATATGGAGAAGTTGTGCAATGGCATAGACAAGAATGTACAGGATGAAAAGTCATAGATGGATTTTAATATGTACTAGTGGAAGGAATGTCTGCATTGATGAGATCACAGATTCATTTGAAAATTCACTTATTTATGCTTCTGGTATGGTGCCTGCTAAGTAGCTATCTACCTTGCCTACTCCAAGCCCTGTTTCTGCATTCTAGCCCTCTGAATTGATGGAACTTTTTGTAAAGTTGGGAAGAAATACTACTAATATCTGAGAAATGCCCATTGGATTGGCATATTGATGTAATTAAGAACCACAGTTAGTGTGGGATCAAGTGCCAAAAAGATAAAGGAATTCTATCAGTGTCTACTGCTCCACTCTTTCTCAATGATACATCAGTTTCCTTATCTATATAAAGAATGGATATGAAAGTGCTCTACAATGCATATGATATTTTGCAAGTGTAAGAAATCATCCTTGTTATATTGAATAATAATGGTACTGTTTTCTTTAATTGACCAAATAAGTAGGTTTTACATTTTCTAACTTGGCAATCCTGGTCTAAAAAGCAAGTCTTCTATTATATATATATATATCTGACTGTGCAATACTGATCAGTTTAAACTTAGCACTTCTGTTGCTGACAGGGCAGCCAAAACACTGGATCAGATTTAATGCAATGCTAATGCTATTTATTTTTCTTGGTGCAATAAGTTTATATTAGCCATTTAATGGTTTACATTGTACAAAAGGAGTTGTATCAGCAGTCACTTTTGTGCAACATCTGGACAGTTGGAAACATAATACTTATATACAACCTGAGCTTAAAGCCTTCCTTGGACAGATGGCTAATTTTATTGATCTAATCTTACACTTAGGAATCAAATCCCATGATCCTTTGCTAGTCCCAGGGATAAGCACTGAAATAAATGAGATGGATGATAGCTGTGAATTAGGTGACCAAAAAATGCATTGGTAAATTAAATATATGGTATACTACTAACATATTTCCTCACATTTTGCAGAAAATCAAAATTAATGAAACCAAGAAAGTAATTAAGATAATGTTCCTTCTATCCCTAAAGTTCTATGATTCTAATCAATGGGTTAAATAGAGAAAAAGTCTAATGAATTTATGATAAGACTGGAATTTCAAAAAACATTCCCAGAGGATACTTTCATTTATATCCCTTAACCAAAAATATAAGTCATAATAGAACAAAATATTCCATCCACTTTTACTTAGAAGATGAATTTTTAAACACCAAAGACTTTCTTAACTGGGAAAAAAAAAAGGTGAAGACTCACCTCATCTTCCAGCTCATCTAATGTTCTTTCTATCTAGGTTTCATTAATATGTGGAACATAACTGTTTTCTGTGTAACATTTTCTCCCTTTTACTTCTCTTGACCTCAGTTTCTTTATCTGGAAAATGTGGAGGTTGGATTAGATGTTCTCTAAGACACCTTTCAGCAGTATGTCTATGTTCCTAATATTCTTCGTCCTTTCTACCGACACTCTCCATTGACCACCTTGTGCCAAACCAGATTCTTCAAGACATATATGGTTTCCCTCAGAATCCTGGCCTGAATGGTTCTTTCAACAACCCATCTGTTTGGTTTTGAACCTTATCGTGGGCCACTTAAGACTCTGTAGGTAGATAATTCTCTTAGTTGATAGCAGGAGGTCCACAGGATCTTCTCAAGCTTCTTCTCTAAGTGGACTTTGGTAGCTCCATGGCTTCCTAAAAAGCTATGGGGAAAGCAAGGATGACCCTCCTTGACATTCAAACCTAGGTCATTCTCTGTCTCTTTCTCCATATTCAGTAGGTTACTGAACCATTAATGGGAATTTTTGGTACCTTAAAATGGTATTTGCTGCACCTGGCAAAGTAATGTGCTATAATATTCATTCTTTTATTCCTGAGGCTAGTGGTTGGCTTTAGTACCTCTACTTTGATGTCTAAAGATCTCCCAATTAAAGCAGTTAATAGAATAGTTGAGAAGGAAAATACCAACCCAAGTTACTACCATCATGGAAAAAAAATCATTAATGGACTCTAGCAAACCATTCAGAATTGATCTTGGTTGTGTCAGCAGCTGAATCAGGAGAAACCTGTATTCAATCCTTCCCACCTCTGATAATTTCTAGGTGACCATGGGCAGGTCATGGACTTCTCTCAATCTCGATTTCTTAATCTCTAAAGTCAGGACAGTACTTACCACTTTGGAGTAGTTGTGAGGAGCAAATGAAATAACATGCAGAAACTTTAAAGCTCTGTGTAAATGTCAGTTACTATTGGTCAGACATGCTTTTTTGTATATAAGTGAAGTTTCAATTTGGTCTTCAGCTCTCCAAGAGCAGGACTTGGGTCTTCCTTACATACTGTGGACCTCCTGCCATCTAATACCTCACCCAGCACCCTGTGGCTCTCCACTAAATATTAATTGACAGTGACAGAAAGAAAAGCTCATGGCTGATGGCTAGGTTTCCATAAAAAATAACAGTTAGATTTAGGCTAAATCTGTCTTAACTTTGTGTTAATTTGATCCAGTTTCCAGTCCCCAAATTAATTTCCTTGTTTCCAGAGGATTCGAGAAAGTTTTTTTTTTAAGTAACAAAGGAATAAAAACCCCCACCACATCCATGTGCCAGCAATTTCACACAACCTGTGCAGACATTTGAAAACCCACATTGCAGCATGATTTAGAGAAGGATATCCCCTGGAGAGTTAGTCTGATGCAGCATGTAATTTAAATCCCACCTACATGCTGCCAGGCGCTATTGGAATTGTAGGTTTTCAAGGAGCCTCAGATTGAGACCATGCTGTGAAATGTGTCATTTTCGATACCCAGAAAACAGGTAGAATTGGAGAGAACAGCCCCGCCTCAGACCTGCTGTTTATCATATGTTGGGAGGTTAAGAACAAAAGGTAACTACCATTTACTCAGACATCAAAAGATAGGGGTTATAGAAGGGATAAAATAGTCAAATATTCTCTTTCCCCTCTCAGTCCTTTCAAACCAAAGGGAAAATGAAATGTAGACAGGAATTACATCCAACATACCATTGGAAAGGTTGTGCTGCAAAAGAAATTGATAAAGCCAGTTCATCTCCAGTAATGAGATTAGACATAGGGGTCTTGTGGGTCATAAGGAAAATGGTGGTCAAACTCTTCAACATTTTTCTTAAGTTTTATCGTGCTGACCCTGGCTTGCTTACCAAGATCAATTCTGTAATCCCTGGAAAGCAAACCAGTGCCAAGGCCAGCATATTTGTAAAGATTTTTTCCTCTGGCTTTCATTTCCAACAGCACATGCCTGATAAAATGAAAGCCCTCGGCAGACCTGAAAGGAAACATCCTGGTCTCCTCTGTATAGCTCTGGGCATCTATCTGTTTGTATAGAGTCATATTTCATATTTGTGAAAGGGGTGGAAGTGGGAGGATAAGCAGCTGCATTTCTGAGGGGATTCATACCTTGGCTCTACACATGGAACAAACAGAAGGATTGCTTTCTAAGAGTGAAACTCTCCCCCACCCCCCAAGTCTGCTTTACATCCATCCACCTCAAGACTCCAGGCAGCTTAAGAAAATTGGCTCCACTGTTCCTTATCTTGTGTGCTGTTTCTGACTTATTTTCTCCCATGAGTAGCCACTACAGGTCTTTTTTTTTTCTTTAAAGCAATTGGGGTTAAGTAACTTGCTCAAGGTTACATGGCCAGTTATTTCTGAGTGTGGTGCTAAGTATCTGAGCCTGGATTCGATCCCAGGTCTCCCGACTCTGGGGCCGGTGCTCTTACTCACTGCGCCACCTGGCCGCCCCACTACAGGTCTTAAAAGCTCTCAGTGGACTAGATCCTAGATGGATGGAATAGCTCAAACATAGGATCAAAAGAAGCTACTAGAAAGGGCCTTGGGGGAGATCATTAAGTCTGTTCCCCTCATTTTGTAGATTATGTGACTTGCCAAGGTTCACATAAATAGTAGACCCTTGAGGTGAAATTTGAATCCAGGCCTTCCTGACTCCAAGCCTAGTGCTCTATCCTCTATACCACCACGTCTCTTTTAGAATGACATGTCTCACACTAATGCTCCACACTGTTGGTGAAGTTGTGCACTGATCCAACCATTCTGAAGAACAATTTGGAATTATGAACAAAGGGCTATAAAACAGTTTAGACCCTTTGACCAAGTAATATCACTACTAGGTCCGTATCACAAAGAGATAATAGAAAAAGTAAAAGGACCTATTTGTACAAAAAATATGATAGTAGCTCTTTTTGTGGTGGCAAAGAATTGGAAATCCAGGAGATGCTCACCAGTTGGAGAATGGCTGAACAAGTTGTGGTATAATTGCCTTGCCTTACCACTCAAAAAAAAAAAAAAAAAAAAGACAAGCAAGATGGTTTCAGAAAAACCTGGGAAGGCTTATATGAACTGAGGCAATATGAAATGAGCAGAACCACTATTGTAAGGACGATCAACTGTGAAATATTTAGCTGCTCTGATCAAGACAGTGATCTAAGACAATTCCAAAGGACCTATGATGAAAAATGCTATCCACCTCCAGAGAGAGAACTGATGAACCCTAAATGCAGACTGAAGCACACTGTTTTTCACTTTATTTTTCTTCTTTTTTTTGTTCTCTTGTTTTCTTTTGCAACATGGCTAATATGGAAATATGTTTTGTATGACTTCACATGTATAACTGATATCAAATTGTTTGCCTTCTCAAGGAAGGGGAAGGGGCAGGAAGGAGGAAGAGAATTTGAAGCTGAAAATTTTTTAAATGAATGTTAAAAAACTTTTACATGTAATTGGGAAATTAGCAAAATAAAAATATACTTTAAAATAATCGCATGTCCCAGTACCTAGTAGATACTACATAGAGAAATAGAAAGGTGGCTGCAAACCTTGATGTTTTAACTCTTGCTGTGGAGGCTAGAGGCAACAACCTCACTATGTAAAATTTTTTTTCTCAAAATTGCTGTTACTAAAATTGATGACAATATTGGGACTCCAGTATGTGAAAATGTGTTGTTTGTAAATGGTTGCTGATGTAGCTAGGATTCTTACAAGAAATCTCCAAATGTTCTTGAGAGTCACTGTTACCCAAAATTATCAGTCATAAGGTTTGAGTTTGAATCCTGGCTCTGGTGCTTATTGTATGACCTTAACCACCGATACTCAGTTCAAGGAGCCTCAGATTGGGGAGTCTTGACGGGATGATCCTATGATTCACTCTAGTGATATGCCAAACTGACCTTACCTCAGTAGTCTGGCTATTCAAAGAAGTGAGACAAGGCCTCTTTGGGGTTTTAAATTCCACCCTCACCCCCCACTCCAGGCTCAGTTCAGTCACATTTGACTCTTTTTTTTCTCCAACCCACATTAAATCAGTTGACAGGTTCTGTCAGATCTCACAATTTCTCACTTAGATTATTGGAAGAGTCCCTAACTGGCCTCCTTGCTGCTGCCTTCTGACATTCCCCAATCCATCCTTCATACAATTGCCAGAGGAATCTCCCTAATGCATACATCTGACAATACTGTTTTCTTTCCCAGACTTTCAGTAGATCCCCATGGCTTGCAGAAGAAAATGCAGACTCCTTGCCTGATTCTTTAGGACCACTAAATCTGTCTCTAAGTTGCTTTCCTTGGCTTACACAATATTCTCTATCAAAAACTCTGTTCCAACCTATCTGAACTTTTTTCTGTTCCCCAATTTCATCCTGTCCTCTTCTAATTCTGCATATTTCTGTTTATACAATGCCCTGTATCTGAAACTTAATGCTTCCATGTCCCTGATTGTTCAAATCCTTTCCTTCCTTCAGGATTCTCTCCTCTTCCTTGAAGCCTTCCCAGATTGCTCCAGCTAGAAGGAGTCCTGAATCTTTTATGCCTCCTTATTTAACTTTTCTTATGCACTTTTCTCATTTTAACCTTTACTAACTATTCTCTTAACTTTTCTCCTCCTAGCTTATACTAAATGTATATATTTGTGTTTTGTTTCCACCCTAGATTGTAAACTCCTTGAGGGCAAGGACTGTTCCATTTTCAATCTTTATATTCCTAGCCCTAGTTTAGGCAATTGCACATTGTAGGAGTTTAACCACTGTTTTGTTGAACAAAGGGATAGATGGATGGAGTCTTGATTGAACAAGACATCTCAGATGATGGTTGTAACATTTGAGATACTTATAACCAATCATGATATGGTACTTAGTAAGTTGACAAGCATTTATTGTTTACTGTACTAAGCATGGGGGACATGAAGGCAAAAACACAATCCCTACTCTCAAGGATCTCATATGATGGGAGAGAATATATATACAAATAACAGAATACATCCAAGATGTATACAGAGCAAATAGAAGTAATCTCAGAGAGAAGGCCCTAGCAGTGGGAGAATTAATGCTTCCTTCCCCTTTTACATCCCCACAGGAGCCTTTAGGGTATTGTTTGGGGAGAAGTCTCTGCCCCTCCACTTAGAACTTTTTAGAGAGTTTCTATCTTCTGTTCTTTCTCTCCTTCCCATTGTACATAAGATTTATGAATGCTGGATGACTGAGTGAAAGTCTGGTTACCCTCGAAAGGAATTGTATTAAGGAGGATAAGGAATGTTGCATGGTGGAAAGGCCCCTGGATTTTGGAGTCAGTGGGCATGGATCAGTTAACTTCTCTGAATCTCAACTTTATCATCTGTAAATGAAGGGACTGGCCTTTGGGGGGAGGGGTCTCTTCCACCTCTGAATGTATGATCCTCTGAAATCCTAGGATCCTATCTTTAGGCATAATCCTAAATTTCAGTCTTTCTTCTAATGTCTTCCTCTTGTCTTCACTCTCAAACAATACAGGAGTTATCAGAGGAGATATCTAACATTATAGTATAGTACAAAACATGAGTCTTAGAGTTTTGGGTGATTATGTAGCAAGGCTCTGCTTCATTTCAGATGCTCATTTAGATTACTGGGAGTGAATTAGTGGTAGCCCCTTGTTCATCCTTTGACTTTTGTTAATTTGCATTTGATCCCTAAGATTCATGGATACCCAAAGCCCATTGATTCTCTATCTTTCTTGAGGTTTGGTGAGGTTTTTTCCAGTGATAAAAACACATTCTTTCCTCTTATGGTGTCTAAATGCCTCCTCAGTTACCCAGGCCCTTAAGCAACATATGTTTTGGTGGCAGACAGAGAGGGCTGACTGGTTTCTGGGGAGGAAATCACTGGGAAAAGGGGAAAAAAATCTTCTCTTGGTGCACCATTTTCTTGTAGAGCTGCTCTCTAACTCTTTGCCACCTCCGTGGCCATCTCCTCCTGTTTATCATCCTTCTTTGCTGGTTTTAAGCATTAGGTTCTCCCAGGATAAGTTCATGCTGGTCCCTGCAGTGGAGAGAAGTAGGCTAGAGAGAGCATTGGGGGATATTGGGAGCTGGCGAGGTTTGATAGTCTCATTGGGCCAGAGCTAAATTTAATCTGTATCCTTGGAGCTTCCACAAAGATATTTTACAAGTACCTGATTGTCATAGGAACACATTAATGGGTTACTCAGTCTCATTATTTGCCATTTCATTGTTTGTCAGAAATTCTCATTGTTTATCCACTATGGATCAGGATTTACCATGGTATAAATTCTGAGGTACAGAATGTTTTCAAAGAAAGATGTTTTCAAAGGCATTAGAATCACAGAATTTCAGAGTTGGAAGGAAATGGCTGTTTTTACTTAATACTTCAGGAATCTGAGGTTTCTGCTGAGTGGGTGTTTTCTCTCTACCATCATGGCGGCTTGTCTACCCCATGCCAAGAGGAGGCATGGATAGGACTTTTGTGGAGGACGTACTTTTTATAAGCACAGAAAATAACTTGAGCTAAAGACTGACAGTTTTTCCAAGTATCAGTTCTGTTTTAATGAAAAAGGAAGAGCTTTCTTTTGTTAATAGAGTTTAGAGATAAGGACCATTTCCTTATCCCACTATTTAGAGATAAAGACTAGACCTGTGAATGTATTGGTATAAAAGAAGCTAAGAAAACATCCTCTACCATTATAGGGGGACAATTTTTCTGCAACTAAAAGTCTTAAATAATTGCCTGAAGTGGTGAGAGGGGGATAACTAGGTGGTGCCATAGATAGAGTGGTGGGGCTGGAGTCAGGAAGATTCCTGAGCTCAAATCTGACCTCAGATACTTACTAGCTATGTGACCCTGAGCAAGTCATGTAACCCTGTTTGCCTCAGTTTCCTCCTCTGTAATATGAGCTGGAGAAGGAAATGCCAGACTATTCTAGTATCTTTGCCAAGAAAACCCCAAACAGGGTCACAGAAAGTCAGACATGACTGAAAAATGACTGAACAACAAGAAGAATGAGACATGAAATGACTCAGCCAGAGTCACATATCCAGGATGTGTTAGTGGCTAGACATGGACCCTCCTGATTTGGGGTCTAGCTCTCCATTCATCCTTACCACAATACCTCAGCATCAAGTTTGTTCCTTTAAGTAGGTAAAACAGGAACCCTGTAATCTAAGGGTTGTGAGCAGAGATTTTAGATTTGGAAGGGACCTTAGAGGTGATCTAGTCTAAACCTCTCCTTTCACAGAAGAGGAAACTAAGGCCCAGAGAGTATAAGTGACTAGCCTAAGGTTTCACAGTAGTAAACACTGGAACTAGGATTTGAACCCCTATCCTTTGTCTCCAGATCCAGGACTATTTCCACTTTGGGATAACTCTAGTTGTTACATAGATTTTTTCCTTACAACAAACCTAAATCTACCTCTACTCTGCCCTACTTCTACCCAAGCAACTAGATAATTCATTGACTAGAGAGCTAGACCTGGAGGATTCAAGACTTGAGTTCAAATTCAGACTCAGATGTTGTTGTTGTGAATTGTTTCCATTGCATTCAGCTCTCCATGACCCTATTTGGGATTTTCTTGACAAAGATACTGGAGTGGTTTGCCATTTCCTTCTCTAGCTCATTTTACAGATGAGGAAACTGAGGCAAAGAGGGTGAAGTGACTTGCCCAAGGTCACACAGCTAGTGTCTGAAGCTGGATTTGAACTCTCATTCTCCTAACAGTCTATCTCCCATGCCTGGGCAAGTCACTTAACCTCTATCTACCTTAGTTTCCCTAACTGTAAAATCATGATAATAAGACCGCCTACCCCCAGATCTGTCAGGAGTATCAAATGAAATAATATTTATAAAGCACTTAGCACTGAACCTGACACATAGCAGGCATTTAATCAACGCTTGTTCTCTTCCCCCTTCCTTTCCCATATTTGCTAGTTTTCTGACCTCTGGGACCAAGAAGAATAAATCTAATCCCTCTCCCATATGAAAGGCTTTCATGTATTTCAAGACAACCATCATATCCCCCTTAAATCTTCTCTTCTACAAGCTAAATATCCCCAGTTCCTTTAACAGATTCCTATATGCCCACCCATTTGGGGAAAGGTCAAAGGATATAGTTCTCATGTTTTGTGATAAGATTAGAAATAGGCTTGCAAAATAAGGGCCAAGACTGGATTATCAGAGGGTACTCACATGCTTCAGAGAGAAGAGGAGATAGATCCTGTGAGTGCCAAGAGGAGACTACAGGAAAAATCCCAGTGGGAAATACACAGAAATGATGAGAAAGCAGGGATAATGAGTGTCAGTAGGCCATGTTGTTGCCATTTACTGATTGTTTCATGAGATTATGATTTCTTATATTTATAGCTGAAAGAGACCTTAGTGGTCATTTTGCTTAGCCCCTCCTTTGACAAGTGAGGAAACCAAATCCATTGAGGGCAAAGGATTTGCCCAGGGTCATACAGGGAGCAGCTATTGGGTCCTCCACTACTGAGTCAGTATCCTGAGCACTATACTATAATATTTCACCAAATTTTAAAAATTTCAGCATTTCAAAAGATCTGTGATATCATTGATGCTGTTATTCCCTCTGCTGCTATGGCTTGTAGCCCATCCATACCTTAAGTAGACAGTTCCTTGAGTTACTCTGGCCAATTTTTCTATCAAAATTGAGTGTGGTCCTTGGACAAGAGATATAGAAATTGTTTCTGGTCCATAGCCAATTTAGTAGAACTGGCCAAAGCTTGTGTTATTCTGGCATAGCCTTGGAGAACTCAGGTCATGTCCATGTCCTGATATGGCATCAGAGTAGGAATTTATGGAAAGATTTCTATGCATGACCAGTCTTCCTTAGGTTTTTAGTACTTAGCAACATTTCTAAGTATGAATAAAATGCCTGGTGGAAATAAACAACATTTTGTTGAACCTTCACTCTTTAGGATTTAGAGCTGAAAGGGACCACAGAGGTTATCTTATCCAACTCCATTTTATAATTGAGGAAACTGAGGCTCAGAGAGATTGAAAGATAAGGCCAAGTTCGCACAGAAAATAGCTGAGTCAGGATTCCAACCTAGCTATTCAGAGACTAAGGGCATCTAGGTGGTGCCATAGTGCACAGAATGCTGGCCTTGAGTCAGTAAGACTCATCTTCCTGAGTTCAAATCTGACCTCAAACACTTATTAGTTGTGTGCCCCTGGGCAAGTCACTTAAACCTGTTTGCCTCAATTTCCTCATCTGTGAAATGAGCTAGAGAAGGAAATGGCAAACCACTCCAGTATCTTTGCCAAGAAAACCCCACATGGGGTCATAAAGAATTGGACATGATTGAAAACAGCTGAAACAAAAACAAATTCTGACTTGAAAGTCAATACTCTGCACTATAACTGAATCAATTAACTAATTAATAATTAATTGAGAATGACAAATTGTTGGAGCCCAAAGTGATTTTTAGGGATCATTTTAGAAAAGAGTTCTCACTCTTTTCAGTGGTAAAAACTGAGACACCAAAAGGCTGGGTTGCCTTGCTCAAGGCTGTATAACTAAATAATGGTAAATTCAGTACTAACATTCAGATTTCCTACTTCCTATTTGAGGACTTTTTCAGTTGGACCACCTTGTTCCAAATGGAATTTGTACACCCAGGAATTGTTTGCTTATCTTCCTGACTTTGTGGTTTCTATCACTGGTACCACCATTCTCCCAGACTAAAACCTTGGAGCCGTCTTTATTTCTCACAGCTCACGTACAACTCACATATGATGCTACATTATGGCATTCAAGGCCCTCCCCCACACTCTGATAGAGTAGTAAATGCCTTGGATTTGGAGTCAAAGGACCGAAGCTGGGCCTCTGTAACCATGGAAGAGTTACTGGAACTTTGTGCCCAGGCACCACATTTAGAGGGTGCCTTGAGCTGTAACAGAGCTTGGTACTACCTCCTTCTGCATCATGGTCTCAGTCGCCTCACAGTGTTGTGTTGTCACACACACACACACACACACACACACACACACACACACTGACCAGTTGTTTCATGCTACTTGTTTGGCATATTTGGGGTACTTGACCTATGTAAAAAAATTGCTGGGTATGACTCTGATGTCCCACTTTAATACTTATTAGTTCTGTAGCCCTGGACAAATCATTATCTCTCAGAGCCTCAATGCCCTTATTTGTAAAATGGGGATAATGACATTTGTACTATCTAATTAAAATGAGTTATTATGGGGAAAGTGTTGTGGTTACTATGGCAACCTATATGACCGTAAGCTGTTCTAGCAAGCGTCTTCATTTTAGGAACATAGGATCGTCTTACTGCTGTTTGTCCTTCATTTTTGAAGAGGACCAGTGACATCATGGATGATGTCTTGACTAGACCATGAATTGGATTGAAGTGAGGCAAAGTTGCACAGAGTCATCAACCTCACTCCCTCTTCCTGAGTCATCAAAGTCTAGTGGCAAGACAAAAAGTCAGGACACCTAGCAATGGCCCAGGATGCGGTGGATGACCTTGGCGTCTCTGATGCCTGACCAAGCTCTAAACACTCCACAGCACCTGCTTCAGCCAACTTCATGGCCTTTGGAACAAATTGTCTTCATTCTCCCATTCTGCCTGGGAAAATCTCCACAAGCTTGGGGTAGACACCTCTCTAATTCACAGACAGGTTTGAGGCCTGTCCATTACCCTCAACCTGCTTTAGCTCATCTGTCCAGAAAAACTAGGCCCCTCCTATACGTAGGGCTGGAAGAACACCTCAGAGGTCCTCTAGTAAAATGTCTGAATTTGATATATGAAGAGACTGACACACAGGAACATTAAATGACTTTCTCAGTTGAGCTTCAGTTTTTTTCTTCTATCTTAAATCTCTGAGCTACATATCCCACAAGGCTGTGGCAAGGAATGGATGCAAGTCTTAAAAACCCTAGAGAAATCCAAGGAGTTCTTTGGTGCATAGCGGCTCTCCCTTTGTGCATGGTGAACATGAAATGTGGGCCTTTTGAGTGTCAGCACAATTGCCATACTTTCAACTAGAAAGACAAAAGGATAGAGGTTGGTCTACACCATTCAATCAACAGAAAAAGTTAGAGAATGCAATTAACCCCAAAGAAAACTGGCCCAGACTCTGGGACAGAAATCTGATACTCATCTCCATATGCCAGGGAGGGCTAATGACTGGCACTTGATGCAGCCTTTCTTTTTTTTTAGAGCTAGAGAAAGAAATCCTCCGAGGGACTGCAGGAAAGTTTCAGAGCGAAATCCCTGATAGAGAAGAGAAGAGTGTAGACAGAAGGGTGGAGTTCCCCATGTGATTTTTTTTCTTTTCAAAAAGAAATGTCAGTGCCCTTAAAGAATAGTTCTCAGATTTCTCAAATGGTGGCAAGGTATTATGTCGTGAAATAACATGAGGAGGTGTGATTTCAGGCACATCTGTAGCCTCTCTCTTTTGCTTCTGGTCCCTGGCAGGATTTACTAGCATATGTTTGGGAAGATGGTAAAAACTATGATTGGTATTGTCATCCAATTGTGAAATGTTATACCTTAAGAGGAAATTTCTTCTGACCACAGATGGTGATCACTTGAGGTTTTGGAGAAAAGAGGTAAAAAAAGAACCCTACTAATTTTTATCAATGTCAATGCAAAAGCAGAGCCAATCATATGCTTCTTAAAAAAAAATCTTAACAAATTACTTACCTTGTAAGGATACCAAACAGTGAATTCTTGAGTTCATTAGGCGCTAGATTTTAAAAAATCCCCTATTCTGTTTTAAATTAGTTGTAATCTGATTACATTGTCTGTTCCTTTGTTCATGGCTATCTCTGAAAATTTGTTTAAAAGAATGGCAACTCAATTACAGGCCTCGGTTTCCTCACATGTAAAGTGAAAGGCTGGAGCTAGATGATCTCTAAGGCTGCTTCCACCTTTTTAGGTCATTTTAACAATTAACAATTTGATACTAATTCACCTTAATTTTCCACTCACTTTAATAAAAGCTAGCATTTACATAGCACTTTAAGGTTTATAAAGTCTCTCTCTCTCTATGTTAATTCAATGATCCTCACAACAACTGTGGAATCTAGGTACTATTATCCCCATTTTTACAGATGAGGAAACTGAGTCCAAGAGATTAAGAGATTTGCTCAGGAATACACAGCTAGTGAGTGTCTGAGGAAACATTTGAAATTTGACATTTATTAAGCATCCACCATGTGCATGGGGCAACTAGATGGTGCAGTAGATAGAGTGCCAAGCCTGGAGTCAAGAAGATTCCTATTTGTGAGTTCAAATCTGGCCTTGGGCACTAGCTGTGTGACCCTGGGCAAGTCACTTAACCCCAACCCTGTTTGCCTCAGTTTCCACATCTGTAAAATGAGCTGGAAAAGGAAATGGCAGACCACTCTAGTATCTCTGCCAAGAAAACCCTCAATGGGGTCATGAATTGTCAGACACAACTGAAAAACAACTGAACAACAACAAACTGTGTGCATGGCCCTGCTTTGACCTTGAAGACACAAAGAAATAAAATAATGTTTGTGCTGAAGGAGCTTATGTTTTATTGTAAGTAAATATAGAGTGTCCCCAAAGTCTGTATAACATATACACTGCATATAGACTATGCAGTATATAAATTATACTGTATTTAGTTTTGTCTGTAAAAATATATATGTGTGTGCATATAGTTATGTTGTGTATGTGTGTGTACATACATACACACATACACACAGTGTTCTCTGAATCTTTCCTATAAATAATGATTGCCTTTTACTCCTCAAACTTTACAAGCATAGTGGTTGGCATGTAATAAGCATTTAACAAATGCTTTTTCATCAGTCAGAGGACATATACATATATATGTATATATACACACACATACATACATACACATATACACATACACATGAATACATGCACATATATACACAATACACATGCACATACACATTCATATAGACGTACACACATGATAATTTCAAGAGAAAGTATTCATAACTGAAGGACCTGGGAAAAGCCTTCTTGCACAGGCGGCATCCCCTGAGCTGTGTTTTACAGGAGGCCAAACGGACTAACAGTATGAGGCAATTAGGTGGTGGAGTGATGTATGGAGCACTAAGCCTGGAGTCAGGAAGACTTGAGTTAAAATTCAGCCTCAGATACTTACTAATTGTGTGACCCTGGTCAAGTCACTTAGTCTCTGTTTGCCTGAGTTTCCTCATTTGTAAATTGGGGTTAACAATAGCATCTACCACCCAGGGTTGTTGTGAGGACCAGTTGAGACAATATTTGAGCACAGTGCCTGGCATATAGCAAACTCTATAGAAATGTTATATATTTGACATTGCTAATTTCTTTAAGGTTTGCAGAGCATTTTTTTCCCCACATTATCTTATCTGATCCTCATAATTACCCCCATGAGGTAGGTACCACAAGCAGCATTGCTCTCGCTGGACAGTTAGACAAACAGGCCCAGAGAGAGGAAGTGACTTACCTACGGTCACACAGAACCAGGTTTCTCTTGATTCAGTATACATGAGATTGTGCAGACTCACCCTATGGTTCAGTAGGCACCCTAAGCTTCTTTTCTGTACACAGCCTTGTGACAGGTACTGGTTGAGATAAATTTGGATAAGCCTGGGAGCTGGCTTTCATGTAGCTTAATGCTTGCTAGTTTGGTATGACATATGCACAAATAATTATAACACAAAAGTGAGTATATGAGAGGAGAGCATGCAATATTCTATGAATCAATGAAAAAGCATTTGTTAAATGCTTACAACATGCCCACCACTGTGCTTGTGAAGTCTGAGGAGTGAAAGGAGATCATTATCCACTGGAGGAAATCAGAGGACACTTCCCATGGGAGGTGGAATTAAAGGTGGGCCTTAAAAGATTTATAGCATTTGAAAAGGTCTTTACTTTTGTGTTTTTAATAAAAGCCTTCATAATATTTCTAAAGAATAAAGGGAGTGGGCATTCTAGGGATAGGGAATATCAGGTGTAAAGTCACAGGGGTGAGAAAGTATGGGAAATTTAAGGGGAATGGCAAATGGTTCAGTTTGATTGGAATATAGACTAGGTGGAGGGAGGGAGAATGAGATAAGGTCTAGAATAAGACTAAGTTTTAAAGGCAGTTAACAAACGTTTATTGAGCTCCTACTGTATGCTGAGCACTGTGCTAGGCCCTTGGGATTCAAAGAAGGACCAAAACACAGCCCCTACTCCCAAGGAGCTTATGGTCTAATGGAGGATTTTAAATTACCTTGAAGGTCTGGCAAAAACCATTCACTTTTGAACAAGTATGGATTTCACTGGGGAGATTCTAGAGTATTCTGGGGGAATGATTAGGGTGATATCATCTGCATATGGAAGCATTTGGGAAACTTAGTCCTCTATGAGATAGACCATTCTATTTTTGAACTTCTCTCGTTATTAGGAGTTTTTTTTCTTTTATCAACCCCAAATCCATCTCTATGACTTCCAGTAAGTACTCCTTGTACTGCCATTGCAGGCCAAGTAGAACATGCTAAATCTCTCTTTCAAATGGCAGCCTTTCAAATACCTGAAGGTAGTTATCACATCTCTCCAAAGTCTTCTCTTCTCCAGGAAAAATATTTTGGGTTCTTTAATCAGTCCTCACATGAAATAGTTTTGAACCCTTTCATATTTGGTTACCCACTTTGCACTCTCTGGCTGTTGGCCAGTATCCCTTCTAAAATGTGGTGCTGAGTAAAATACCTTGTATTATGATGTGTTGATCTGGCAGAGTATGGTAAAGCTGTGCTCCTTCTCCCCAGTTAGGTCCGTTAATGTCGTCTCAGGCTGTCTTGGCACCTTTGGCTGCCACATTGCATTGCCAAGTCATATTAAGCATGAAGTACTTTAAACCTCTGGGTCTTTTTTTCATATAAAGCCTATTTAGTTAGGGGTTGGTACCACTGTCAAGTGCTTATGTAAATCAGCATTTATATGGCAGCTACTATGAGACAGGCTAAATGTTTTTACAAATACTTGCATTTGCTCCTTGTAACTCTATAGGCAGATGTTATTATTATCCTAATTTTACAGATGAGGAAACTGAGGCAAAGAGATTAACTGACTTGCCCAAGGTTACATAATCAGTAAGTATCTGAGGCTGTATTTGAACTCAGATCTTCCTGACTCGAGGCCCAGTGTTCTCTTCACTACATCAGCAGCTGCCTCTAATTATTTGCCATATCTACTGTGTGCCCAGCACTGTATTATGAAATGTGAGGGCTACAAGAGAATAATGTAATATGGTCCCAACCCTCAAGAAACTTATAGTGTAGTTGGGGAAACAAAACACTTGGATGCTAAACATTGTGATGTAGCCTGTTCAGGGAAATAGGAATTTAGAGGCAGGAAAGTTCAGTGTTGATTGGTCTAGCTAGGGAGGGTTTCACAGAAATATTGGAATCTGAATTAGGCTTAAAGTTTGTGTAGTATTTGGATAATCCAGGAACTGTGAAGATTCAGTCAACAAACACTAAGTGCCTACTATGTGCTAGTCAAGGCACTGGGAGGCACAAAGACAAAAGTGAAATCGTCAACAGGGTAAGTAGGAGTGAGGAGTCTAGGATGATACCAAAAGTGTAAACCTGGGTGACAGAAAGGCAATAATAGGAAAATTCTTAAAAGGAGAAGGTCTGGAGGAGAATATATTAGGCTCTGACTTGAACATTTTGATTTTCAAATGCCTAGGGGACATCCACTTTGAAATGTCTGTTAGGCAGCTGGTTATATGGAATTAAAGCTTGAATAGAGACTAGGGCTGGCCTTGATCATTGAATGGGTGTTGCCTCTGTCAGACTGAGACCTGGGAAAGACCTGAGCTTATAAAGGCCAAGTTCTCTCACTAAATCCTGGGGCACCTCTAATTGTCCTGACCCATATCTTGCCACTGGACCCAGATGACTCCAGAGGAGAGAGTGAGGCTGGTGACTTTGTGCAGCACTCCTCACTTAAATCCAATTCACTTGCAAGTCATAGCATCACTTTCCTGATGTCATTGTCCCTGTTAGAGAACAAAGGATAAACCACAACAATCACAGGGCTGGATATATAGACCCAGGAGTTGCCTAGTAATAATACAGATATACCTTGGTGATATTGCCAGTTCCATTGCCAGTTCCATTCCACAATAAAGTGACTCCCAATAACGCAAATTACACACATGTTTTGGTTTAGTGCAGATAAAAGTTGTGGTCTATTAAGAATGTGATTGTATGCTGTCTAAAAAGAGTACATACTTTATTGCTAAAAAAAAAATGCTAACCATTATTTGAGCCCTCAGTGAGTCATAATCTTTTTGCTAGTAGAGGGTCTTGCCTCGATGTTGATGGTGACTAACTGATCAGAGTGGTGGTTGCTGAAGTTTGGGATGGCTATGGCAATTTCTTAATATAAGACAATAATAAGGTTTTTTTGCATTGATTGACTCTTCCATTCTCTTGAACATTTAGAGGCCATTGTAGAGTTATTAACTGGCCTAATTCCAGTATTGTTGTGTCTCAGGAAATAGGGAAGGCTGAGGATAGAGGTAGGTGGATCAGTCAGAACATACACAATATTTATTAAGTTTGCTGTCTTATATGGGTGCAGTTATTAGCACCCCAAAACAATTGTAATAGTAATATCAAAGATCACTGATCACAGATCACCATAATAAAATAATGAAAAAGTTTTAAATATTCTGAAAATTACTAAAATGTGATGCAGAGAGGTGATGTGAGCATATGCTGTTGGAAAAAATGGCACCAATAGACTCGCTCAATGCAGAGTTGCCCCAAACCTCCAATTTGTAGAAACCGAAATATCTGTGAAACTCAATCAAGCAGAGCACAATAAAACAAGATATGCCTGTAATTGAATCCATGAAAGATGATGAGATCACCAAATAAGTATACAGAGAGAAAAGTGAAGGCAGTTCAGGACAGAGCCTTGGGGGTATACCCACTGTTAGTAGGCATGACATGGATGAGAGATCGTCAAAGGAAATTGAGGAAGATTTTTTGAAAGATTTCTTGACCAAATTACCCGAGTGATACCCAAGGGATATTGACAAGCATGAAAGTGAGAACTTTCAAAACCACTATGGTGGTTTTCAAAGACAATGGATTGCTCTCTGCTCTTGCAAGACCAGTGGCCTTTATTTTAACTTCTTTACTTAGACTGCCATAAACATTTTATTTTTACTGGCAAAAGTTTAATTTTGCTATTGACCAAAAAACATACCTATTTGTTTCTTATCCATTAACAACCTCTTATGTTTCAAGATGTAAAGATACTTCACTTTCTGTGTAGTAAAGAGACTGCTATAAATGTCCTTATTTAAAATTTTATTCAATTTTCCTGCAATATATTGAGCATTGCACAGACACTTTGCTGCTAGTTGTCCATTCTGTATGAACTTAATGCCATTACCAGGTTTTCAACACAAATGTTTACTTCTCTAGAAGTAATATTATAAATATTTTATATATATATATAATATAAATACTAAACTGTACTGAACACTTTTTCCTTAGAGGTGGCCTTTGTTTGCCTGCAGAACTTGTCTAGAGAGTAAGATCTTCAAGACATGCATACAGTAAGCTAGAACAAGTGCCCTACATCCTTCAGTACCACTCCTTCCTAATTGGTGAGTTCGAACACTTGAGCTTGCCAATAAGAATCTCATAATGTATTAAAACCTCCTTGGTTTTCTCACTCTAATTTTTCTCAGTAGCATCATGTAGTTGTAGCTATTTATGAAAGATGAAACTACACACACTTAACCAGCCGTGTGACTTTGGGCAAGTCACTTAACCTCAATTGCCCTCCAAAAAAAAAAGTAAAAAAAAGAAAGATGAAAACTACAGAGAGGTCTTGGCTCCATGATCCTTTGAATAACAACTTCAGGCAAGGTATATAATAGGGAAGAGATGTGATCTGCAAAGGTGTTTTGATAGTTTCATTAAGGAATATAAATACAAAAGAGTCTCCCTTTATATAGCAAAAGTCTCCAGATGTTTCTAATTGTGGATAACATTGTGATGATTACATGGATCCCTGCAATGCTACTGGCTTTCTGCAATATTATACTCAATCTGTTAAACAAATCCACCCAGTAATCCACACAGGAAAAACCAAGAATACATATTGCCCAGATAGTAATGTGTAATTAGATGGTAGATCACTACAGATAGTCAGTGCATTAGGGCAAGAATTGAATAGGAAGAAGAGAATGGGTATATTGTATTAAAGAATTTTTCATATCACTTCTGATGATCACAAGCTGCTTCCTGCCATAAAAGCCTTTCTTTTTAACATTAATATCCTCCCAGTGATGTTGCATAGTGGTGAATCATGGAACACCATAATCTAAGAAAAATCAAAATTATAGTGATCCAAAAGGCAATGGAGACATAGATTGTGGGTGTATGTGGGCTGTACCATATTACCAATGATAGCTTTGCACAAGAAAGGTAGGAAGAAATACTAGGTGACAAACAGGATTGGAAAAGAGGTGGGCTGGTCATGGTCTGATGAGTCAGAGACAGAATACTGCACTGGTGTATCTTAAATAGGAAATGAACAAACATATTGAATATATACTTTATAGAGGATTTAACAGAAAGATACGGACAAGGACCATTTACTAAATCAACAAATAGTCTTTTAGGGGGATCTTCTTGTAGTGGAGAAAATAATAGGTTGGGAGTCAGAGGACTTGAATTTTAATTCCAGTTCTGTCATTAGCAGGCTGTGTAACCTTGGGGAGGCCACTCAGCCTCTCTGGACCTCAGTTTCCTTAGCTACAAAATGGGCATAATGGCATTTGCATCACCCAGCAAACAAGATTGTTATGAGGATTAGACAACAGTTATAATAATAATAGCTAGTATTCATATAAAGCTTTAAGGTTTGAAAATTACTTTACATGCTTTATCTCATTTGGTCCTTACTATAATCCTGTAATTTAAATGAGATAACTTAATAATTTGTGAAATTATTATGTAAAATAATTTGTGAAATAGTATATAGGGTGTCCCCAAAGCTGGCACAGTTTCAAGTATAAAAGCTTAAAACTGTGTTAGGATTTTTGAGATGCTATATATATACATGACTGATATTATTCATTTTGCCTGAGAAATCCCAGAATTTCTCTGGGATAATGGCCCCCATGACAATAATGATTCTAATAGGGTATTCAATAATCCTTGCAAGAAACACTCTTATGCTACCATCAAAAATTGCTTCACTTTCTAAAAATAAAATGCATCATCTTACAAAATGATTGGGTCTGTACAATGTCAATGATTTATTTTGTCCCCCTTGAAGTCAGTCACTCAGTTATTCTTCTGCATTGATGATTATTCATTAGCAAGTATGAATAGAACCAGCAATTTGTGTTGATCATGATGAGCATGTGGGCCCAGTGCTCGGATAACACCACCAGAGAGTGCTCAGCTAATCCAAGTTGTTGACTCTGAAGGTCCCTCCCAAGTAACCCTATATTCACAATAGCATCAACTATCAAGAACATGCTTGTGAGTGAGAGGGGTATGAGGAAGGTTGGGATTGTCAGTAAAATATTTAAAATAGCAGTTGAGTCCAGACTGACCAGCCAGTATTTGAAGAATACTTCTTTGGACAACATGTTTATTAGATACAAGTGCTGTATGGATTGGGTGGGTCCATGTAACACCTGAAAAAGCAGAAACTGGATAGCCATTTGTCCATGGAAACTAGAGGGCCATACATGCTATTGTATGGTACATGATGTTGCAGATGGGATTCATAATTTGGGTAAGAGTTGGAAAAGAATCCCCAAGAGTCTTTTACAACTCTAAAATTCTGTAATTTGCCAGAAAGAATGCAAAATGTCATAGGTTTATAAGATAACCACAAACTCTGATTCATGAAAAGGAGATTGAAAATCTCAGATGGGCAAACAGTTATGGATCTATGATCTCATTAACATAGGGACTCCCTCTAAAAGTAAGAACCACAACCCATCCATGATTTCTCATCCTATATAACTGTCATCCTGTAGGAATGAGGAGGCTGAGACATGATTCCATTGGTGTAGAAACTCTAGGTAGGAAAACTCCTAGCCAGATGCCCATCAGCAGCTCACGTCCAATTCAGTCTTGATGAGTTGCCTAGGGCATTGAAAGGTTATGAAACTTGCTCAATGTTACTTAGCTAATCAATATGAGAGGCAGAACTTGAACCCACATCTTCCCAATGTCAAGACAGGCCCTCTATCCACTACCCCATTCTGCCTCTTGCCCTTGTCTTCCTATAGGTGCCCGATAGAATCCAACCAGCGTGCTGAAAGCCTTACTCTTACATGACTTGACATTGTATGGATACTAATAGATCATGAGAGTTGTCTATCAGGTATCTTTTATATGCCTGGCTCTCCATCTTTGCCAATCACCTCCCTCCCTCTCTAATAATAAACTTCATGCCACCAGTGCAGTTCTTTATTAGTAATATAGTGTGGCCTACTCATGACCACCATGTGGATTTCTGTTTTCTTGCAGATGACCAGCACCTCCAATTTCCCAGAATTAAATTCTTCCATGGTATTCCATGTCTCATAGCCATGTAGTATCACCAATGAGCACTGTTATAGGAATCATTAAAAGCACTGCACAGTTTCCCAGAAAAATTCTTGTCTAAGAGACTGATATAATTGTTTTCTTCTTAGAAAAATACTGAAACTTTCACAATATGACTACTACGGAAATGTTTTGCATAACTACACATGTATAACCTATATTGAATTGCTTGTCTTCTCAATGGGGGTGGGTGAGGAGGGAAGAAGGGAGAAAATCTGGAACTCAAAGTTTTAAAAATAAATGTTAAGGGGGCGGCCAGGTAGCACAGTGAGTAAGAGCACAGGCTCCAGTGTTGGGATGACCTGGAGATCGAATCCCGGGCTCAGACACTTAGCACCCACCCAGAAGCACCTGGCCATGTAACCTTGAGCAAGTTACTTAACCCCAATTGCTTAGAGGTGGCCAGGTGGCTCAGCGAGTAAGAGCACAGGCTCCAGTGTCGGGATGACCTGGATCAAATCTGGGCTCAGATACTCAGCACCACACCCAGAAATAAATGGCCATGTAACCTTGAGCAAGTTACTTAACCCTGCTTGCTTTAAAAAATAATAATAATAAATAAATGTTAAAAAACTGTTGTTACATGCAACCAGAAAATAAGATATACAGGCAATGGGGTATAGAAATTCATCTTGCCCTACAGGAAAGTAAGGGGGAAGGGGATAAGGGGGGAAGAGGGAGGGTACAAGAGGAGGCAGACTAAGGGAAGGGATAATCAGTATGCTTGCCATGTTGGGGTAGGGGGTAGGGGAGAGATGGGGAGAAAATTTGAAACTCAAAATCTTGTGGAAATGAATG
This sequence comes from Petaurus breviceps papuanus, assembly GCF_028583685.1. NCBI lineage: Eukaryota > Metazoa > Chordata > Mammalia > Diprotodontia > Petauridae > Petaurus > Petaurus breviceps. The sequence continues at coordinate 8,626,905 of NW_027185903.1, forward strand.
TTAAAAACTAAAAATAAATAAATAAATTCTGGGGTAAAAAAGAAAAATACTGAAATAACCTTTTTACATGCCATTGTATGATACTTTAATTTGCCAAGGGTGCTCCAAGGACACTCTTATAATATTTTCTAGACACCACTTGGGCCTACCATGGGTTGGCATCATTCTCAATTTATGACTTGCCTGCCTTTTTTCTATCCAATATCCTTAATGGTTCAGTCTTCTATGATGGATTTTTGGAAAGACATGGGTAAGAATTATACAAAGTGAAAAGGTGCGGATGGGTTGTGAAATGAACTTGGTTGGGATAATAGATCTATGGAAGTATTGAGGTACCAAAGTAATTAGTAAAAATACTAATAGCTAGCATTTACATAACACTTTAAAATTTGTGAAGCTTTTTACAAATATTATCTCATCTTGTGCTCACACTAACCCTGGTGCGTAGGTCCTCTAATTAAAGTACTCCTTAGTTGTTTAATGAGTTACTGTGGGAAAGAGAAATCATTACCAGGTGGTCAACACAATTTTGATGATCTTCACACACAGTGAACTTACATTCTATTCTCAGATGACAGACATATGGGCAAATGTAGAGGCAAGAAGACTTAATTCTAACCTTTGATGTTCAAACCTGCTTCCCTAAGGGAGTCTCTGTTGTTAACATAATCATATCAAATAATGAAAACTTTTTTTTTGCAAAGATTTGCAAAGCAGTTTATGAATATTCTCATATGATCGTCACAACAAACTTGTGAGGTTGGTGCCATTATTATTTGCATTTTACAGCTGAGGAAACTGAGACAGAAAGAGGTAAGATGATTGCCTAGGGTCACCCAGTAAGTGCTGAAGCTACATTTGGTCAGGTCTCCCTAACTTCAGGGGTATCTCTCTATCCACTTTGCCACCTAGTGACCTAGCTGCAGTTTACTTACGCCCACCATCTGCTTCTCCATTGACTATTGGGTGATTAGCATCCCTAAATCTTTAAACTGTGACATTCCAAGCTTCACAGTAATATTGCATCAATGGAACAATGGTTGTTTTTTTTTTTTTTAATGAGACTTGTTTCAGAGAGAAACTTGGGATAATTAAAAGCCCCGTATAATTTCTCAAATGTAATCCAGGCTGTTCTCTTCCTCTTTTTCAATTCAAGGCCCAGCTCACTGTCTATTCTCAGTGACCATCCCACTATATCTTACAGCCGGGACAATAGACATTCTTCATTCATGTGATTTTTCCTGTGTGAATTAGGTCTCCCTTTTGAGGGATAATAATAGTTATTAGAACAACTACAATAACAGCTAGCCTTTATATAACACTTTGAGATCTGCAAAGAACTTTAAATGCATTATCTTATTTGATCCTCACAACAACCCTGCAAGATAGGCACTATTATTATCTCCATTTTATAGAGGAGGAAGCTGAGGCAGACAGATTAAGTGACTCATCCAGGGTCACACTGCTGAGAAGTGACTGAAACCAAACTTGAGCTTGGGATCTTCATGATTCCAAGTCCAACACTTTGCCACCTAGGTGCCTCCAGATCTCTTTTAGGAAGTTTCACAGTCTTCCAGGCTTGAAATATTTGGCACAATTTTATTCATAAACAGGAGCATCTGGAGACTCTCACCATGAGTAGGGAATCCTCTTCTATTTGGAGGTTACAAGCATGAAGACACAAGAATATTAACTCTTTGTGTTTCCCTGCTTTGTAATCCCCAATCCATCCATCTTTGAACAACACACTTATCTCCACTTCTTATTCTTTAAAATCAATCAATCAGCACATATTTATTAAGCGCTTATATGGCAGTTACTCTGCTGAAGAGACCAAGATAAAAATATCCCTTAAGAAACTTGCGTTCCATCAAGCAAAGACATATACTATCTGTGTGTGTTGGTGTGTGTGTGTGTACTTAGACATATATAAGTATGTGAAAAATAAATACAAGGTAATTGGGGGTGGGTGAGTACAGTAGATTTATTTTGTGTAAGGATATTTTTTAGAGAAGATTGAGGGCCAAGACTTGCAGACCATGGCACGTTGATGAGTGACCTAGAAGTGACCTTGAAAGGTAGTGGAAATGTATCACAAATTTTCTTGGTTATTTTGACAGTCAGTCTCTCCAAGCAGTTCATAGAATTTCCTTGCTCAGGCTTTTCAGACATGCTGGACTTTATTATTTGAACACAAAGCTTTTTTCAAGATATATAAGAATCAAAAACAGCAACTGTAAAACAAGTGACTTTTTCTCCCGTGTTGAAATAACTCTGAAATGGGCAATATAGATTTTTTGAAACTTCCCTGAAAATTCACATCAGGAAGGAGACAAAGCCTTAGTTGTTTCAGTTCTCAGGTAATTTTCTGAATAGACTCTAAGTGACTGAAGTGGATATTTAGAGAGCAATCTCCACCTTTAGCTGTTGCTTTGGCACACAACCTCCTAATAGCCTAGATTTGGTGGTAAACCCATTCTTTTCTCCAAGGGGATGGAGCATTTTGCAGACATTATCTAGCCATTCTTCACAGCACCCTACTGAGGGAGGTAGTGGGGAAGTCTCCATATTTTCATTTCACAGATGAAGTAAATAGGGAGAACACAGTAGTAATAAGGATTTTACCTATGCCCAATGTCACACAAGTTAGCAGCAGAGCAAGGATGATAGATCTTAGGTATCTTGTTAACCTCCCCAGAGTGGTGATGACTAAAACCATGTACTTCTTATTTTTGGTATTAGTAAAAATATCAGTACCATCATTAGTGTGGTCCTCAAATGCCAATGTATAAAGAAAGCCAGGAGTCCAAAATCCTAGAATGGGAAAAAGGGATTAGAATATTTTGTCACTAACAACATTTGTCAAAGTAAAACCAGCCATGGGGAGATCGACATTATCTCAGTGGATCATAAGCTTTAGAGATGAATGGTAAGCACCATGCTAAGCCTATAATCAATAACTCTTCCACAATCGAATTGCGGAAGATATTCATTCTTATGACCCATAGAAATAATCCATATATGTAGTGTTTGCACTACAGTTGATCATTAGGATTTTCATCAAAGGACATGGTTACTATGTAGACATATCATTTACAAAAGGGAAAAGCAGTATTTCATTGAACATTTGAAATAACTGAAAAGCTCTTCTACCAGGTAGATAGCGAGTTAGAAAATGTTGAAAAAAGCCATTGGACTAGGATTCAAAAGACTTGGGTATGAGCCCTGAGTAGTTCTGTGACTGTCATCTTGTTTCAATCAAAATGGAGTTTCTGACAAACTTTCTGTTGGCCTTACTGATAATATTATCTCTCAGATGGTTAAAAAAAAAAAGAGAGAATTTTGAAGCATGAAAAGGTCAAGAGAACATATAGGCTAATATAATTTATTATTTTTGTCTTTTAAAGATATGATTTTTTTGGCAGTAGCAGCAGAGGTAGAAACAGCAGTGGCCTGCTGCCTGCTGGCCAATCTCCTCAGCCAGCCCCTATGTGGTCATTAATGCATGATGTTGTCTCTGTTTCTTCTCTTCCTTTGTTCTCATTCTTTCCTGATCTGAGGTGGGTGAGATTCAGAGATGGAACAGTACAGGTTTGACCTAGTGAGCTTCAAAAAGTCAGAACAGACACCAGACATCCAGTAACTGGAGTCTATAACAGAGTCTTCTGGTAGCTGTTCTCTTCAAAACCTGGGGAGGAGGCAGCCCTGCTTCCTTAGGCAGGAAGGACCTTCCTGCCCAGCTCAGCAGTGGACTGACCTGACTGCTGAGGCCTTTTGTCCTGCAATCAAGGGTATGACTCATCATTCATCAGCTATGATGCTTTCAGAAGTGAATTGGATGGGGAGAATATTTTGTATCAACTACTTTAACTGAGCCCATGCTACTTAGGGACCAACGTGGTAGAGGAGAGTGTACTCCCAGCCTGAGAAGTACTTCATTCTTTATTACCTATATTTTCTTAGTAAATATTCCTTTGTAAAAAAACGAAAACAAAAACTAATTAATGTAAACTTGTCAAATGCTATTGGGGATATGTTAACTGGCAATGGATATTGAGGGAACATACTGGTGGGAGTTCCTGAATAATAGTATTAGAAACCCTGCCCCTCCCCCCACAACCTTCCAGGGTTACCTTTAGAACTCTGAGAGGGGTAGTAGAGAAGATGAGGGGAAGTAGCCTCACTCTGGAAACCTGACTACATTGGGAGAGTAAGCCCCATTAGGCCATATGCTACATTAGGATTATATTTCTCTTGTCAGCTCAAATAAATTGTTTTAACTGCTTGCTAATGACTGAGACGGTATTTAAATTTCACAATTATGTGTAACTTCTACATTCCATGAATATGTAGAAAGGAATCCTGATAGTCAAGGTCTTTCACGATGACATTTGTGATCAAGGCCCAGGCCTCAAAAAAGTAGACTGTGACTATGCCAGAAAACAGAGCTGAACACAGGACTCTCTTCCTTAAATCTGTTTACCTGTTTGCTGCTTCTGAAGATAAAGGCATCTTTACAGCAACACAAACTTTTACTGCTTCTGTTCTTATGATTCACTTCTCCATTCATTTAATAAATATTTACTTCGTGCCTATTTTGTGTATTAGATACTAGGCGAATTACAAACTGAATGGAGGGGAATAGCAATAAAGATATTCGAAGTAATAAAGATTTAATTTTAATTAATTAATTAATTTTTAAAATATGATTTTCACATTATAAACAATAACATTTTTAACAAATACAAATGAACATATAAACAGAATAAACGGAGAATTGCACTCCAAGAAAAGCCATTAAATTTCAGCTGCCTAAATTTTTATTAAAAAACATAATAGCACAATATTTCTAATTTTTTAAAAAATAGTAGTTCATTTGTTCTATATCTCCTTATGATAACTTTTCTACTTGAATACTTATAAAGCTTTGCTGTTTTTAATACAAAGCCAGTGTTTATGTTCTTCTAATTCTGCTCTCCTCACTTTACCTCACTTTATCTCAGACTTTTCATATTGCTTTGTATATTTTATGTTCATCATTTTTGTGGGCATAATAGTGTTTCATTACAATGATACACCACAGCTTATTCAGTCATCCTCTGATTGTTGGCCTATAGATTGGTTCCAGTTTTTTAAGTTTATAAACAATACATCCATAAGTATTTCTGGGTAGATGGTACCTTTAGACTTTTTAGTGACATCCTTAGGTTACTGTCCCAAAAGTGAGTCAAAAAGTATAGTCAGCTTTGTAACTCTTAATATACATTTTAAAATTTTACTCCTAAAATTTTGCACTGATTTATATAGTTCCCCCTCTCCAAATGTAATAGAATACTTGTTTCCCCACAGACTCACCAACATTGAATTTTATCATTTTAGCCTATTTTTGCCAAACTGATGGACATATGGTTGGTTAGAACAGGTTTTTGAACAGGTTTCATTTATCTGATTAGTAGAGAATTTGAACTGTTTTCCAAAAGGTTATTAACAATTGGTGTTTTTTCCTTCAAAAATTATTTTTTGCTATTCATATCTTTTGACTATTTTAGACTCTATTTGACATCGGAGAATTAGTATTATTCTTATGTATTGATTTTTATTTCTTTAAGATTCTGGATCATCATTTTTTTTATCTGACATTTACTAAAAAGACTTCCCCAATTTTTTTTTCTCCTTATCTTGAAAATACCTAATTTTGTTCTACAAAATAATTTTACCTTTTGTGTACTCAAGCATCTCTTTTTCCTACCCCTCCCAGTAACATCTTCTATTTGGAAAACATGTTTCTCTAGCTAACAATTCAAATAAATACATTATTCATTTTTCTTACACTTTAAGTGTTCATTTTTTAACATGCTGACATGTAATTTTCCCAAGGATTTTTATTGAATTGTAATTCTTTTGCCAATTAAAAAAAATATTGTGTTTAGTAAATACTAATCTCTCATATAAACCGAGTTCTATTTCTGAATTATTTAATTTGTCTTACTAATCTATTTCTATTTTTCTGTGTAGTTCCAGGAAGGTTTTATAATTATTTCTTTAGAAGACATATTGCTATCAGGCAAGACAACCCCCCCCTCCCTTTTTTTTTGTTCCTCTTGATTTTTTGCTCTTCCATTTTCATGTTATGTCTTTACCAAGCAATGTGTTACTATTGAATTAAATCTATTCATTAATTTGGGACCATTTATATTTGCTACATTAGTTTGACCTAACTGTGTACAATGGCCAGTTCCCTTCATTTTACAGATGAGGTATATCAGGCTCAGGGAGGTAATATTACTGGCATAGAGCCACTCAATTACTTAACACCAGAATCCAGTCTAGAATTCAGATATTCTTATCTCTAGGTCATTGTTCTTTTCACTATTGTTGTCGTTTTTTATCCTTGGTTAGAGAACCATGACACCAGTGAGGTGATGCCATGACATGCGGGTGAATTGGATTTGAATAAAGGAGGCTCGTGCAAAATCACCAGCATAACTTTCTCCTCCAGAGACATCTGGGTCCAGTGGCCAGATATAGATCATGATGACTGAAGATGGCCTTGGATGCAGTAGGAGGCCTTAGTCTTTTTAAGCTCAGTTCTTTCCCAGATCTCATTTTGACTGAGGCAACGCCCATGAAAGCTAGGTAAGAAAGGAGGTAGAGAATGTTTTCTTTTACCTAGTTAAGAAAAATCACTTGGGGGAAGGGAAGACCCTCAGGGTTTTTGGCCAAAACAGAAACAATTGCTATTTACATTCACTCTGAGATAATCAGGGCCCAAATATACCATAACTGACCAATGGGGAAAAAATGTTGGTTAAAAAAAGGGCAATAGAAACTTTGGGAGAAATTATAGGATCCTGGAATTTGTGATGGTTGTAGAAGGAAATGCTGGATATAAGCTATATTAAAAAAAAAACAAAACAGGCTTCACAAAGTTCAGTGACTAATTAGCCTTTTTTTCTCCTCCATCAACTATACAAGAACAGTGCTTGTGATAATGAATATGGAGAGTAGCTCAGAGAAAGACAATTTTTGGTGGGCTTCAATTTCAGTATGATCAGATGTTGTAACATGGCTACCAAGAAAAATATCTAATGCTGTTGGGGATTACATTAATAGAAGTATAATACCCAGAATAAGGGAGATAATCTACCCTGCTACGTTAATTTGACCTAACTGTGTACAGTGGCCAATTCCCTTCATTTTACAGATGAGATATATCAGGCTCAGGGAGGACCACATTTGGAGTCTTGCATACTCTTCAGAGTGCTGTACATTGGAAAGGACATTGACATTGACAAATGGTATCCCTGACTTTCTTCAGGCTCAGCTCAAAAATCTCAGCTTCTGCAGATCTTTCCGTTTTTGTTTTTTTTTTACCTCCTTCCAGTCCATCCTCCAGAGGCTGTAGAATAGCAGCACCACCAGGGGGCCGAGTCCTGGATGACCCCATAGCCATCCACATGACTTCCACTGGTACTGCACGTATCTGGTATCTGTGTAGTTATTTACATATTGTCTCCTCATTAGAATGTGAACTCCCTAAGAGCAGGACCATGTTTGAGCCTTTGTTTGTATCTCCAGCATTTGGTGTGGTGCCTGGAGCATAGTAACCACTTAATAATTACTCACTGATTCACTGGCTCATAAGATGTAGCACATCCAGAGGAGAATGGGGTCTGAAAACTATGTCTTCTGATAAAGAATTGAAAGAATTGGTGAATGTTTAGCCTGGAGAAGACTGGGGAGGCTGATAGGGGGCAGAATTTGGTAGATATCTGCCCTCAGAATTTTTGAAAGGCTATCATCTGGAAAGGGGATTTTCCCTTATTCTAGTTAGACCTAGGCAACAGAGCTAAATACCAATGTACAGAAGTTGCTGGACTACAGATTCTCACTCAGTATAATTGACTGAAAGATGTGCCATGAAAGAGGGATGGATACTATACATGTTGTCATATATATGGCAATGAAAGTGAAGTAAAAACAAAAGACATCAATAAAATTTTTAAAACATTTGGTTTGGTACAAAAATGCTCCCTTTAAATAAAGCCTTTCTTGCAACAGGATGGTGCCTACATCAGAATTGCTCAAGATTCTTGGACAGATATAATAATTTAGATAATTTGTTTGGCAGCCTTCTGTTCATTTGTATCAGATGAAGCATAAAACAGGGAGATCTATGCTTCCCAAAGGCTATGATCATGGAGGACATCCAATGCAAAGTTCAAATGGAAGAGGGATTTCCTATACATGTTAAGGTCCTCAAGATGTTCTAGTTTGGGGAATAACATTATGGCAACAAGCCCTGGAATATTGCAGAATGTCAGAATAAGTCCCATAATCACTCAAAAGAGTTTGGTCTAACCATCTACATATGAAAAATCTAGTAGATGAAGAATGACCATCGTCTGTTATATTGTTGTTTATCCTTTGTTCTCGAAGAGGACCAAAGTCATATAACTAGATGGACAGCCTCTTAGGATACATATCTTGGACGGACACTTAGACTGTCATGGGTTTCATGTAGAATGAAACAGGATGATGAAAAGAGGCTGGATTGACTTTGGGGAGTTGCAAAGATCCTTTCATGACCTTAAACTTCTTTCTGAAACAAAGGTTTGTATTTTTTAATAACAAATATTCTACCAGTGTTGTGCTATGGCTATGAGTCATAGACATTTCAGTCTCTGAAGAATTGACAATGAATATCACTCAGAGGACAATGGAGAGATGCGTGGTAGCTGTGAGCAGACTGCATCATATGAGAATAAAGAAACTATGAGGAAGAACCCGGGTAAAACAGATTTCCAAAGGAATGTATGACTGAAAAAGAAGTGGTCTGGTCAAGTGGCAAAAGCGAGGTATTATCAGTAGACTGTCATTCTACTGGCATCTTCACAATTACAGAGAAACTTGAGAAAGGTCTCTGCCCTTTTTGGTGGACTCTCCCCTGCCCCTGACTTAGAGGAGGATATGAGCAAAAGTCACACTGAGTGGACAGGCATGAACGGGTTGCATTCTGCATCACTGGAGAGAACATGCACATTGATGCGATCACAAATCCATGGTGCTATCAATGTCAGTACTCCCTCCACCAGTATGGATCAGAATTCATACCTGCCTTCTTATCCTTCATGATTAATGCCCATGCCCTTTCATAAATCCTCCATGGACAATTTGTGCAATGTGTGATAGAGTTTCCCTTAGGTATTTTAATATTTTATGGATACCTGTTACTCCTCACTATCAATCCACGACCATTCTCATTCCTTTCCCAAACATACATGACCTTAATGATACCTTCTATGCTATTTCTTGTGTAGAAGTCATCATTAGTAATGTATTATAGTCTATACCCACCACTCGTCTTTTTGTCATTGTCCTTTGTGTCATCAGTAATTTTAATTCCTTTATATTTGAAATTCTATAATTTACAGCTATGATAGCATCAGTGAGAGAATTTTGGTGTTAATAAGTTGGACTTTTGTGGGAAAAGTTACAAAAATGTGTACATCATTTAAAATGCTAGTTTTGGGTATTCATTTGCTACTCATTTTTCAAAAACAAGAGTCTGCTTTTTTCCTCTTCTTTAATTCTGGCAATAGTTCATTGTTCATCTATAGCCCCTGTCTAAGATTTATGTACTGATAGTCTAACTCATGGTGTGCTCCTTACATTTCATGTCAAAACCTTGGAAATGCAAATCCTTCATTCACTTTTTTCCCATGTGGATTACTAGTCCGATTTTGTCCAATTGACTTTGGATCTCATTAAGGAAGGTCTGTAGTATTCCAATGCTATCAACCTATAGCATCTGTAGACCACTTCAATTAGAATGTAGAGAAAGAGATCTCACATCTAGAATACCAGCAATTAAATTAATATTGCAGAGAGTCTGAAAAAAATTTGTAATTCTTAGCAACTTCTGCCCTCTTTCCCACCAATCTGTCACTGTCACTGTGGGACCAGAAGGCAGCTCGCAACAACTTTGTGTTTTTATCTCTTTCATGGGTCTCCCCATCTAGTAATTCCCTACCTAGTGACCAACTTGCTGGCAAATGAGCCTTTCTATTCTTATCTAGGCTGGTCTTCAGACAATAATAGTTACAGTTTGTTGTAGGTACCTTAGCTGAAATCTTTTTTAGCTTGGTATAATCTGCCAGAATTCAAAATCCACTTGCATAGTTTAAGAGAATTTGGAGCTACCTCTGTCATCTAATGAGCTGTCAGAGTAGAACTTGTGTGGAACACTTTTACATGTGAAATCTAATTATCAATCTGTGACCCCAAAGGTCATAGAGTTTCGAGGTTAGTGTTTTGGCCAGAGATTGAGCATGAGGGAGGAAGTTAAAAATCTGAGGTAGCAGAATGGAGTAGGAGAGTTAGAAGGAGGGAGGTTGAGGGGTGGAAAGTTATTACTTCATCATAAAATTGCCACCATATCAGAAAGGGGCTCATCCCATTGCTGAGACAATTGTTGTTCTTTCTAGAACAGATTCAGAAGTATCTAGAAAAATATATCATAGATGAGTGCTCCTTACTACTTGTCCAACATAAACCACTCCTTGTCTTGGATGAAAAGAGTGGTTATTTTCAAAATGTATTTCAGTAGTAGGGAATATTTGCTAAAATATATATAAGATAACAGTGTCTTTGCAATATGTTTATACACTTTGCAAACCATTGTGAATTTGTACCAGGTAGGCGAAAGTATCTTTTGTTGGACTGTCAGGAGAAAAGTGAAGGAAACTTTTTTCTCCTTTCTTCTCAAAGTGAACACTATATACCACTGGAAGACAGAAATAATGAGGGATATTAGGAAGAAGGGAATAGAAATGGAACATGGAAGAGGCTAAAACATGAAATTAGACCTGGACAGAAGAGAATGAACCAGAAAGGACAAAAGTGACAGGATAGTCCTTATGACGACTTAAAGAAATAACTGCAAAAAGCTAAATGACATGGAAATCTGGACCCAAGTACAGTCTCTATCTCTGTCTGTCTGTCTCTGTCTGTCTGTCTCTGTCTGTCTCTTTCTGTCCTCTGTCTCTGTCTCTCTCTCTGTCTCCTCTCTGTCTCTGTCTTTCTGTCTCTCAAGGAGGAAATAGCAGCTTTTGATTTGTGAGTGAATTGCTATCTCATTACCTCAGAGATTTTTAAATGATTTGAGTTTTTCTCTCTAATAGTTGGCCACCTCACTTGAACCTTGGAATGGAATTGCAGTCCTGGAATTCCTGACTACCTGTTATTTGATCCCTATATCTGTCACTACATTTTTGCTGCAGTCTGTGGCATTATCTCTTGTAATGACATTTGGTGTTACTGCACAGAAGTGTTGTTACCATTCATTAAGGCTGAACATTTAGGCTCAGGTTGGACATTACCTGCCCCCAAAGAATTGAATTTACTGTGCTGTGAGGAGTGTGTTTACAAGTGCTTCTTTTTATTAGGGGAGGGAGGGTGATACAAAGAAAGATCCAATGCAGGGATTTAGCCAGGCTCCAAGAAAGGCATTCTCAGACTACTGCCCAAGCAGTTTGCTTGTAATCTCTATTTCTGTTTTAGAGAAGGATGTTCATGTTTTAGGAGAGCATCATACAGAAAGATAAAGATGGCTTGGCAGTGTTCTTACCTCAAGTTTCAGGTACCATGTTCCAAAACCTTTCAGATTCCAGCCTTAGGTTTTGACCAACAGATCATGTGACAGTAGCCTCTCTCCGTCTTTGGGAATATCATGTACTGATTAATTAAGGGAGGGTGAAGTGTTCTCTGTATCTGCTCAGGAAGTCTAGGGCATAGGGAGAAAGATTCACACAAGCAGGGGTAGATAGACTGTGCTTCTGTGTCCCTGGTGTCTCTTCTTTATCAGATCCATTGACTGGATGGAGTAAACACAGGAACTTGGTTTATGAATTCTTATGCAAAATTTACAAGTTCCACTGGACCATTGCATCTAACAGAGGTGAACTTGAATGGGAAGCAGTGCTATTTGTCACTGTAAATCTCTGCCAGCTTCCATCCATTCAGGGACAGCTTTGTTTGCCAATGCTTTTGAATAATATGCTTCACAATGCCAGCATGGACGCACCCATCATTCTGTGACATTTCCAGGGCCCTTTCCCTTCACAAATACTCGTTAAAAAAAAATGCGACTGCACTTTATGCAGTAAGGGTTTATCCAACCAAGTAGGTAATTGCTTTTTAAAAATTATTTTGTGTCAGTAACAAATAGATTTGTCTCATTGTTGGCACTGACATCAACCACATAACACTAACTCTCAGTAAATCATAGATTTGGAGTCGACTAGCTCCTGAAAGGACCTTATCGGTCATTCCTCTCCAGCCTTGTCTTTTTACACAAAGAGGCTTTACTTATAGGCTTATTTTGTTTTAAAAATAATGTTCAGCTCTTTTGAAAGGACTCATCAAAAATATCTGTGATACTGTGGAGAAGCTTAGAATGGGTATTTTCCATTTTTGCATCTACTGAGTTCGTCCTTGCCTCCCCACCAATGGATATTTTCTAGACCTCTAGTTCAAAATAATACTCCCTCAACTCATCCTGTGAGTACCTGAGCACAAGGAGTAGCATTGGGGTTTCTTTATACTTCATATTTTCACTGAAATTTTTGGAAGACGAGGGGCCCTGAACACACCGCTGTATGGTGTGTATGTGTCTATGTGTGTTTCTTCTCTTATATAACAAGTGATGTTATTTCAAATACTCTATAGGCCAAGTTTTTTTCTACACAAATGACAAGTGGTAGTGACTTAGTATTCAAATAGTAATACTTTCAAAATTAGGGGATCCTACTGACCAGTTTCCTGATTTTAAGTAACAAAAATCAGCTCTTTGTCATACTTTCATCCTTAGCTGCACACTATGCACCATACCAGAAGACCCTCTGGGGGGTGCCCCAAAGTTCTCCATGGCTCTCAGATGGCTGGCTACCTCTCATATGGCTTATTCCCTTTCTTTCTCCCTTGTGTACCTTTCAGGGTCCTGAGTACTGAATTAAACACATGGTAGGGAAGTGTAAAAATATTTATCGGTTGATTGAGTTCACAATCTTTGGGGGGAATCTAAAAGGTGTTCAAGGAAGACTAGCACCTCTGTTGGGAGGGCTTGCTGAGCCCTTTTCAGGGCTGCTCATTCAACTTTGGTGTTCACCTGTCACTCAACTGTCACCTGTGACTCCAAGAAGTTGTAGCATGCACAGTGGTCGTACCCTGGTAAAACCATCTTGGCAGAAGAACTAAACCAGGTTGAGTGTAACCAGTAGGCCTCAAACCTATCTGTGAGTTAGGGTAATGTCTACGCCCAAGACTTTCCCCAGATAAATGGATAGATGAGAACAATGTATTCTAATGGCCATGAAGGTGGCTAAAGTAGGACCTGTAAAGCACATCCTGCAGCCCTTCCCGGTCCTTCCCCTGGGCCCAGGATGAACCTGGAGCCGGTGTCCAATGAGGAGAAGCTGAACCTCTGCCAGAAATACTGCCTTAGGCTCTCCTGCCCTTTCTCTGGCTGGTCAACGTTCTGTGGTTCTTCTGAGAGGCCTTTCTGGCCCCAGCCTGCAAAGAGCAGGAGCAGATCAAGGGCTATGTCTGGCGTTCAGCCCTGGGGCTAGTCTTTTGGCTCCTGGCGCTGACCTCCTGGATCCCCATCTTCCAGATCAACCGAACCCTCTGAGGAGCTCTGGGCGACTATCTGTCCTTCACTATCCCTCTAGGGACACCCTGATTGGGCCTCCCAACCCCTCCCCCCCAGCTCAAGGACAGGTCCCCTTCTCATCCTGCCTAACCTCCAGCATTGGGCCAGTATGGGTCCCAAAGATGAAGATTTAACATCCTTCATGTCCCCAGCTTTTGTTTGGCCAGGCTGGCTCCCCAGAACATCTGTCTCTGACTAATTTCCCACTTCTCCCTGTAGCCTCCACTGAGACTCCCAAATAATTTAAAAAAAAAAAAAGGAGAAAAAAAATAAAGTTCACAACTTCGGGTCATGCAAATGATACCAGTCAAACTTTTTGCCTCTAGCAAATGTCTTACATGGTCCGTAGTATAGAGTAGATGCTGACTAAATCTTCACTCTGTGAATGAATGAAGTGAGGCCCCTCATTATGGTCATGAAAATCCATAAAGATCACTAAGGTGGGGGGAACTCTGGAAAGCTCTATACCCATCACAGAAAGCAGGAGATTTCCCACTTGCTCATAGAAGGACCCAGTTAAATAACCACAGTTCTTGAGTTATGGCTAAGCCAAACCACAGGTCAATTTGGGTCCAAGGAAGAGGATATAATCTGATCAATGCAGTCGCATTCCACCAGCATTCATTAAGCACCTCCTCCTGTATGTGTAAGGCACTGTGCTGGGTGTCAGGGATACAAAGGTAGCAAGAAAGGCCTTCCTTGCCCTCAGCTAAAAGAAAGCCACAACTTGAGGCAAATACCCAGCAGAACATCTCCATTTTTATAGAATCTAAGAGTTGGAAGGCACCTCAGAGATTCTCTAGTCCAGAGAATTTTTAGTTTTAGGGATGAGGAAACTGAGGGTCAGAGAGGTGAAATATTTCCTGTTTATTCCATACATACCTGGCTTTGTACATAGTTATCTACATCTTGCTTCCCCGTTGGATTGTAAGCTCCTTGAGGGCAGGGACTGTCTTTTGCCCTTTTTTGGTAGGCCTGGTGCTTAGCACAGTGCCTGGATCATAGTTGGTGCTTAATAAATGTTTATTGATTTATTGGTTAAAGCTATTTGCCTGAGATCACAGCAAATGCTAAGGTTGAGCTAGGGCTTGGGCCTAAGTTATATGCCAAATATTCAAGTGCTCTTTTCCATGTATCATGTTATCCCTACCTATGTGTGCAATGTGTATACACAAGGGTATGTATGTACATACACACATACCCATCACTAAGGAGATGGGCTCCATTTGGCCAGTTCCTATTCTCTCTAGTCAGTAAGTTTTCAATGAGAATTGTGAAAATGACCCATTCTCCTTGGACCCTTAGAATGACCCCAAACTAGGTCATATGCCCTGGAGTGTCTCTGAATAGATTAAGGATTTTCTCTTATCTAGATCTGAAACCCTGGTGCCAAGTCAGAACCAAACTGGGTTTGAGAATTATGTTGTATTAGCTGTAATTAAAGAGGCAAATGGTAAGTAGGCCTTCAATTCAGTGAAACTTTTTGCTACTAGGAAAAAAAATCTATAATTTGACTTATTTGTTACTTGTAACTGTGGCTTCCAATTATGGAAACTCAAGCAATGCAAAACACTATGTAACCCAAAGAGATTACAGCCAACACAAAGAACTCTAGCACATACACAGTGCGAGCCTCTTCTGCTTAGCTCATGTAATTTTCTTAACACAAAGAATTTGGGTTTTTTTTTCAAGGTCATTATTTTATAGTGGGTATATAAGATCATTTAACCCCTCTCAGACTCATTTTCTTCATATGTGAAATGGGGATGATCGTCATATCTACATCCTAGAATTATCATGAGGATCAAATGAAGTACTTTCAACCATGGTTTCTTGGTTATTTCCCATTGAAAAATCACATACCATTGGGGGAAGGAGCTTAATATGAAGTAGACTGGCACACTGCTTGTTCCTTGTTGTGAAATATCAGCATCATTTTTCAATCGCCCGACTGAGTTTTTAGCCAGCGCCTTCAGTTCATCAAACATTCATCAAGCTCCTCCTATGTACAAGGCACTCTGTTAGTTGCTAGGGACACAAAGAGAAACATGAAATAGTCCTTGTCTTCAAGGAGCTTACACTCTATGAGACCAATCCATGTGAATGATGCTGCATGTATTGGAGTCTATGTGGCCACTTAGAGTAACAAGACCGTTTCCCCTAAATGGCTAATTTGCTTAGGCAGTTTTTGTCTTGGTTACAATATTAACACTCATTTCAGACTATAGCAGTCTGAAATGCCATATAGTGCATTATATGATTTGATTAGACTAGAGATAAAGGTCAGTATGATGTCCTAATATAAAAGTCCTAGGGAAGATGGGATATGTGTGGTAGAAGATGCCTCCAAAGAAGCTCTCCTTTGATGCGCCATCATTTTTGGGACTGGTACACTGGGTAGAATACTGGGTCTAGAGTCAGGAATATCTGAGTTCAAATCCAACCTCAGATTATAGCTGTGTGACTTTGGACAAGTTGCTTAACCCTCATGATGAGTTTCCTCATCTATAAAGTGAGCTGGAGAAGGAAATGGAAAACCACTCCAGAATCTTTACCAAGAAAATCCCAAATAGGGTCATGAGTGAAATGAATAACCAACATGTTATGGAGGTGCTGCTGGGTTCTTGAAGGTTAAGCCGATGGAGCACAAGGACTGACAGGTTCTTCCAGGATGGAAACGCTTCAAGGATGGCCTCAGGATCAATTCTATGGTACCTGCTTGTTCTGAGTCCTAGAATTCTATGAAGACGTGAATTTGGGGTCCTTAGCTTTGGGCAAATCACTGAACCTCTCTGGCCTCTCAGTTTTCTTATCCATGAAAAGGTAGGGATTCAACAAGCTGATCTCCTAAGCCCCACTTAGATCTAAATTTGTGATCCTACTATTCTCTCATAATCCCTCTATTTGTGGGAAGAATCACCTTAAGGTCAATCACAGGGTTCCCCCTCTGTGTGGATAATGGAATCCCTGAGGGAAAAGGGAAAGGCAATGGGCATTTATTAAGCACCTACGATGCCTCAGGCATTGTTGGTAAGTGCCTCTGTCAGTTGTTACTGTGGACCAGTGGACCCTTCACATATTTTTAAAAACTAAGTTTTACAGATGTCATTTGTCTTTACATCAACTAGATTACCTTCTGTGTTTTACTCCCATGACTGCTCTCAAAGAACCACCAAAATATGGCCCTCACATATTTTTTAAAAAAGTATATTCATATGTTTTGCATGATTTCACATGAATAATTGATATCATATTGCTTGCCTTCTCAATGGGTAGGAGAAGGTCTGGAGGGAGGGACAGAATTTGGAACTCACAATGTAAAAATAAAAATGAATGTTAAAAACAAATAAATAATAATTTTTTTAAAGTATGGTTCCAGGAACAGACTAAGTTAGTTTTCTAAAGACTAGCCCCACTAATTATGGAAATTAATCATACCCCCAGTTGACTAGCCACCTAGCAAGGAAACTTTTTTTGATCAAGGAGAAATAAAAAACAACTATTTGAGGTTTTCTTATCAATGATACTGGAGTGTTTTGCCATTTTTTTCTCCAGCTCATTTCATAGATGAGAAAACTCATCATGAAGGTTAAGTGACTTGCCCAGGGTCACACAACTAATGTCTGAGGTTGATTTGAACTCAGGTCTTCCTGACTCTAGACCCAGTATTCTATCCAGTGCACCACCTAGCTGTCCCAAACATGATGAGGCATCAAAGAAGAACTTTCCTGGAGGAATCTTCTACCACAGATCTCCCATCTTCACTAGGACTTTTATGTTAGGAGACCATACTGACCTATCTCTCTCGTATAATCAATATCATGAAATCAAGAAATAAATATCATGAACAATTCCTTTCAAAGAAATATTGGTAGGTGCTAATTATAGCAAACAACAAACAACTTCTAGCAAAAAATGAAATTATATTTTAACATATAGGAAAAGACATTTAATTGATATGGGAACTATTCTTGAGTCAACTGTCTGTACAGTCAGACCACTGACTAATCAAAACTAAGATCAGAATTAATAATAAACAAGAAGAAAGAATAGTAATAAGAAAAATACATAGCGTACAACTAAGAAGATTTAACTCTGAATTAAACCAGATATTGAAATTTTAAAAAGAGAAACAGGCAACAGAAGCAATATTAACACCAACCATGATAATTTCATCCAGATACTAAGCCAATGTAAATTAATTGCCATAGCAGGGAGACTAAAAGAGCCCAGAAAATGCCTCAGTCAGCAAACATTTGACTTACTTGCCAAATGGAGAGAAATAGCTGCCAAAACAACACCAGTTTAGAATTTAACTCCATCTGTAAAATCTTATGAAGGAAGATGATGGATGATTATGAAGTATCATCTTATAAAGCAGAGAGAAGCAGTGGAGGGTAAAAACATTCTAAAGAAAAATATCTGACTCAGGAAATTGCTCATCACTTTTACTGATCCCAAGCTTCCCATAACAGCAAAGGCATGTCTTTTTAATACTAACGTTTAAACTGGTGGCACTATGTGGCGGTGAGACCTTGTGCTTCTGGAGACCTAAAAATGAGCATCACACAAAAGGCAAAGTAAAGGGATACAGTGGGTTTGAGCAGACTAATAGCCAATGAGGAGCTCTGAAAAAGTACAGAGGTAGATGATATCAACAAATTACATGGCAGAAAAAGAAGAGGCACTGGTAACATGGCAGGAGTGAGGGATGACAAGTGAATGGCTAGTGCTTCATTTCTACCCTCGGGATCTTGGGAGAAATTAATAAATTGTGCGCCTCCAGCACACTGGTCAGACTCCCTGTAGGGAATTTTTGAGAGGACAAGGCTGGGAGTAGTGCAGGATGGACAGATGTGGATGAGTTTATAGTCAGAACTATCAGAGGGAAATCCTAAGTTGAGATCACAGATCCATTTGAGTATTTAAGTACTGAATGGAAGATGGTTTAGGGTAGGCTATCTGCAGACCATCTTGATCTTCTAGGCTTATGTCCATTTGCATAATAATAATAAGTACTAAGGAGAAGACTGTAATATGGCATGTATGTTGATGTGATTGAGGTTATAAACATTTTTAGAAAAATCTATCAACAGGTATTTATTTATTTTTAATTTATTTTAACTTATTTTTTGTTACATTTTAAAATCTGAATTGTCTCCCCTCCCTCCCCCCTCACCCTGAATCAGAGAAAACCATCATTTGACAAACACATGCACACACACAAATATATACTGATTATAATACTCAAAATAACTTAGTTATTCTAACAATATTGTTGTTTAAGAAGAGGGGAGAGGAGGGAGGGAAAAAAATTTGGATCTCAACATCTTTTAAAGATAAATGCTGTCATTTTGTGGCTAAGCATAGCTCTAGTCCTGTGAGGGGAAGTGTCAATAGTCAGTAGTGGTTTACATTCATTGTAATGTTCTAGGAAAGTCACTAGCTGATTAACATTTTGGAAAGCATTCTTATGATAGGACATCTTGTACCACAGAACATTTGCTCTCTACTAGGCAGTGAAGTGGCTGAACAATGATTGTCTTTCATAGAAGAAAAATGGAGTAGGAATGAACAACCCCCAGGAAGGTTTGAATCCCTTTTTTCATTTCAGAATAAGGCCTATAATGAATTGCATGTAGGTTATCTAGAGTAGGCTGAACACTAACAGCAGAAATGTGAAAACCCTAGAAGGTGACTTCTTTTCCCTCTCTTCTTTCCTTCTCCCTTCCTCCTTCTATCTCCCTCCCTCCTTCCTTCCCTCCCTCTCTTCCTTCCTTCCTTCTTTTTTTCTCTTATTCCCTCCTTCCTTTCCATGTGCTTACCTGCTTGACTGTCTTTCTACTTGCATGCCTACTTGACTGCATTTCTTTTTTAATAGTATTTTATTTTTCCCCAATTACATGTCAAGACAATTTTTAGCATTTATCTTTACAAGATTTTGACAAATTTTTCTCCCTCCCTCCTCTCCCCTCTTCTGAAAATGGAAGGCAATTTGATATAAGTTTTATGTGTATATATATATATATATATGTATATATAGGTACGTATACACACATATACTATCATGTAAAAAATACTTCCATATTAGTCATAGTTATGAAAGAAGAAACAGATCAAAAGAAAAAAGCCATAAAAAGAATAAAATGAAAATAATATGCTTCAATTTGCATTTAGAATCCATCAATTCTTTATCTGGATGTGGATAGGATTTTCCTTTGTGAGTCCTTTGTACTTGTCTTGGATTTTTGTGTTGCTGAGAGGAGCTGAGTCATTCATAGTTGGTCATCACACAATGTTGCTAATACTATGTGCAGTGTTTTCCTGGTTCTGCTAATTTCATTTTGTATCAGTTCATACAAGTCTCTCCAGGTTTTTCTGAAATCTGCCTGTTCATTATTTCTTATTGCATAGTAGTATTCCATTACATTCACATTCTATAGCTTGTTTAGCCATTTCTTTACCCAATTGATGGGCTTCCCCTCAGTTTCCAATATTTTGCCACCATGAAAATGGCTGCTATAAATATTTTTGCACATGTGGGTCTTTTTCCCTTTTTTATGATCTCTTTGGGATACAGACCTAGTAGTGGTATTGCTGGATTAAAGGGTATGGCCAATTTAGTTGCCCTTTGGGTATAGTTCCAATTTACTCTTCCAAATGGTTGTATCAGTTCATAACTCCAACAGTGCATTAGTGTCCCACTTTTCCCACATCTTCACCAGCATTTATCATTTTACTTTTAATTTTTTTGTTCTATTAGTCAATCTGATAGGTGTGAGGTGGTATCTCAGAGATATCTTAATTTGCATTTCTCTAATCAAAAGTGATTCAGTGTACTTCTTCATATACTTATAGATAACTTTGATTTCTTCATCTGAAAACTGCAATTGGGGAAAGTCTTGCAGTCTTATAATTAAATTTAATTCAATTCTCTATATATCTGACGTATTTATAAGAGACACTTCCTGTAAAGATTGTTCCCCAACTTTCTACTTCCCTTCTAACCTTGGTTGTATTGGTTTTGTTTGTATAAATTTAAAAAAAAAATTAACATAATCAAAATTATCTATTTTACATTTTGTAAGGCTCTCAGTCTCTTGTTTGGACATGAATTCTTCCCTTCCCTATAGATTTGACAAGTAGACTATTTCTTGCTTTTTTAAATTTGCTTATAGTGTCACCCTTTATGTCTAAATTTTGTATCCATTTTGACTTCTCTTGGTATACAGTGTGAGATGCTGGTCTTTTTCAAGTATGTGTCCTATTTTTTTCCAGTTTTCCCAACATTTTTGTCAGTGAGTTCTTATCCAAAAGATGGGGATCTTTGGCTTTATCAAACACTAGGTTACTATAGTCATTGACTACTGTGTCTTGTATACCAAATCTATTCCACTGACCCACTGGGTTTCTTAGCCAGTACCATATGGTTCTGATGATTATTCCTTTATAATATAGTTTGAGATCTGGGATTGCTAGCTCACATTCCTTGGTATTTTTTTCCCATTAATTCCCTTGATATTCTTGACCTTTTGTTCTTCCAGATAAATTTTATTTTTTCTAGCTCTATCAAATAACTTTTTTGGTATTTTAGTTGGTATGGCACTGAATAAGTAAATTAGTTTAAGCAGAATGATCATTTTTATTATATTTACTCAGCCTACCCATGAATAATTGATATTTTTCCAATTGTTTAGATCTGACTTTATTTGTGTGAAAAGTATTTTGTAATTGTGTTCACATAGTTCCTGGGTTTGTCTTGATAGGTAGACTCCCAAGTATTTTATATTTTAAATGGAATTTCTCTTTCGCTTCTGTACTTTGTTATTCATGTAAAGAAATACTGATGATTTGTGAGAAATTATATCCTGCAGCTTTGCTAAAGCTGTTAATTATTTCACTTAGTTTTTTAGTTGCTTCTCTAGAGTTTTCTAAATATACCATCATATCATCTGCAAAGAGTGTTAATTTTTTCTTGTTCCATATTCTAATTCCTTCAAATTATTTCTCTCTTATTTCTATAGCTAACATTTCTATTAATTTATTGAATAATAGGGGTTATGATGGGCATTCTTGCTTCACCTCTGATTATACTGAAAAGGCTTCTAGCTTATTTCTATTACAGATAATGCTTGATATTGGTTTTAGATAGATACTGTTTATCATTTTAAGAAACACTCTCTTTATTCCTATGCTCTCTATTCTTAAAAATAGGAATGGGTGCTCTGTTTTATCAAAAGCTTTTTTGTTATTGAGATTATCATATAATTTCTGTTAGTATTGTTATCGATATGGTCATAATTGATAGCTTTCCTAATATTGAACCAACCCTGCATTTTTGGTATAAATATTTCCTGGTCACAGTGTATAATCCTTATGATATATTGCTATGATCACCTGCTAGTACTTTGTTCAAAATTTTTGCATTGATATTCATTAGAAAAAGTGATCTAGGGGTGGCCAGGTAGCACAGCGAGTAAGAGCACAGCTCCAGTGTCACGATGACCTGGAGATCAAATCCCAGACTCAGACACTTAGCACCCACCCAGAAACACCTGGCTGTGTAAACTTGAGCAAGTTACTTAACCCTGATTGCTAAAAAAGAGAGAGAGAGAGAGAGAGAGTAATCAATTTTCTTTTTCTGTTTTAGTTCTTTCTGGTTTAGGTATCAGTACCATATTTGTGTAATAAAAGGAATTTGGTAGGATGCCTTCTTCACCTATTTTTCCAAATAGTTTATGTAGCATTGGAATTAATTGTTCTTTAAATGTTTGGTAGAATTCACTTGTGAACCCATCTGGCCCTGGGGATTTTTTCTTAGGGAGTTCATTAAAGGCTTATTCAATTTCTTTTCCTAAAATGCATTTATTTAGGCTTTCTATTTCCTAATCTGTGAATCTGGGTAATTTATAATTTTTAAAATATTCATCAATTTTGCTCAGATTTAGGGGCGGCTAGGTGGTGTAGTCAATAGAGGACCAGCCCTGGAGTCAGGAGGACCCGAGTTCAAATCCAGCCTCAGACACATAACACTTACTAGCCATATGACGTTGGGCAAGTCACTTAACCCCAATTGCTCTGACCTCCCCCCTCCAAAAAGCAAAAAAAAAAAAAATTGCTCGGATTATCAGATTAATTGGCATGTAATTAGATGAAATATTTCCTAGTGATTGCTTGAATTTCTTCTTCATTTAACTTTTTTCATTTTTTGATACTGGATATTTGGTATTCTTTCTTTTTATAAATCAAATTAACCAATGGCTTATCCATCTTTTTTTTCCAAAGCAATTGGGGTTAAGTAACTTTCCCAAGGTTACACGGCCAGTTATTTTGTGTGGGTGTTAAGTATCTGAGGCCGGAACTGATCCCGGGTTCTCCTGACTCTGGGGCCAGCACTCTTACTCAACTCTGCCACCTAGCCACCCCTTGGTTCATCTATCTTAATGTTTTTTTTTTTCATAAAACAAGCTCCTAGATTTATTTATTAGCTCAATAGTGGGTTTTTTTTAAATTTTCAATTTCATTAATCTGACCTTTGTATTGGGGATTTTTAATTTGTTCTTTTTCTAGTATTTTTTAGTTGCATGCCCAATTCATTGATCTGTTCTTTTTCTCTTTTGCTGATATAAGAATTTATAGAGATAAATTATCCCCCAAGTACTACTTTGACTGCATCCCATAAATTTTTGTATGTTCTCTCATTGTTGTCATTATCTTTCTATGATTTGTTCTTTGATACACTTATCTTTTAGGATTAGATTACTTAGTTTTCAATTAATTTTTATTCTATCTTTTCACTGCCCTTTGTTGAATGTAATTTTTCTTGCATTATTATCCATAGAGAATACATTTAATATTTCTGTCTTTATACATTTGATTTTAAGGTTTTTATGCCCTAATACATGGTCAGTTTTCATGTAGGTGTGATGTGATGCTGAGAAAAAGGTATATTCCTTTTTGTTCCCATTCATTTTTCTCCAAAGGTCTATCATATTTAATTTTTCTAACATTCTATTTACCTCCTTAGTTTCTATCTCATTCCTTAACTATTTTTATGTCCTTTCCTCAAATTCAACTTGTACCCCCCCCCATCTATGTATATTCCTTTTGGCTTTACTATTCTTGATGCAATTTTTAAGGATTACAAATATCATTTTCCCATGTAGGGATATAAACAGTTTAGTTCTATTGAATCCCTTATGTTTTGTTTTCCCTTTTTACCTACTTGTGCTTCTTTGGGATCTTGATATTGGAGGTCAAAATTTTTCTTTAATTCTGGTCTTCTCCCTATGAAAACTTGAAATCCTTTTATTTCATTGAATGACTATTTTTCCCCTTGGTGTATTATGCTTAATTTCACTGAGTAAGTGATTCTTGTTGTAGTTCTAGGTCCTTTGCCTTTCAGAATATCATGTCCCATCACCTGTCATCTTTTAATGTTGCAGCTGTTAACTCCTGTGTAATCTTGATTGTAGCTCCTTGATATTTGAATTGTTTCTTTCTGACCACTTGCAGTAATTTTCCTTGAATTGAAAACTGGCAATAATGTTTCTTAGAGTTTTTATTTTGGGATCTCTTACCTAAGGTGGTCAGTAGATTCTTTCAATGCCTATTTTGCCCAGGATGTCAGCATAGTTTTCCTTGATAATTTCTTAAAACATACTGTCCAGGCCCTCCTTTTGATTATGACTTTCAAGTAGTCCAATAATTCTGACATTGTCTCTTCTGGTTCTATTTTTCATATTAGTTGTTTTTCCCTGAGGTATTTTCTTCTGTTTTTTTTTCATTCTTTTGAATTTATTTGATTGATTCTTGATATCTCATAGAGTCAGTAGTTTCTACTTGCCCAATTTTAACTTTTAAGGAATTGTTTTCCTCAATTAACGTTTGTATTTTCTTTTCTATTTAGCCAACTGTACTTTTTAAGGTGTTGTATTCTTCAGTGGATTTTTGCATCTCCTTTTCCATTTAGCCAATTCTACTTTTAAGTAGTTGTTTTCTTTTTCTAAGCTGTTGACTTTTTTTTTTCATAATTCTCTTGCATCATTCTCATTTCTTTTCCCAATTTTTCTTCTACCTTTCTTATATGATTTTTAAACTCCTTTATGAGTTCCTCCGTGAGTTCTTTCTGGAATTGAGACCACTTCCTATTTTTCTTTGGTGTTTTGCCCATAGGTGTTTTGACATTGTTAAACTCTTTTGTGTTTGTGCCTTGCTCTTCCCTGTTACCATAACAACTTTCTATGGTCAGATTCTTTTTTTTTGTTGTTGTTTTTGCTCAAATTTTTTGGACTTTTTCCTTTCTTTTAAATTTCAGCTCTCCTTCCAGGGTGGAAGGGACACTGTCTGAAGATTCTTGTGCCAAGGGCTACAGACCCTATGCTGAAGAAGTGGGGTGGGAAGTGGCTTGCAATGTTGCAGGCTGTAGGGGTTTGGCAGCTTACCTGGTTCTGAGCTGAGGTCTTAATGCTGGTATCTGGTGGATGCTAAGACCAGTAGGATGTTTCTGCATTTCCCAGGTGCTACACTGAAGCATTTGGTGGTCTAGCTACTGGTGACTGCCTGTTTACTTAAGTGCCTGTAGGCTTGGTGTCTACCTATTTGCCTGGGTCTGCATGAAGCATGTGATGGTTCTCAGAGCAGGAGTCTATCTGTTTCCCTGGCTATTGTGAGGCATGTGGGGGCAGGAAGGTCCTGGTGTTACTGTTTGCCTATTCTACTGCACTGGGTTCAGGATCTACTGCTGATTTGCTCAGTTGGGGCTTCCTGTTGGCTTGCTGCAATGCTTCCTGTCCTGGATTGTGCTCCCCTTTTACCCTAGTGAGTGCCAATTTTCCAGGCTCCTTGGGCTCAAAGATTATTCTACCCTATCTTTTTGCTGGTTTTGCTGTTTCAGAATTTGTTTGGGAGCTCTATTTTATAATTGTTTGAAGGTGAATAGGGGAGAATTACAATGATTTACTGCTCTCTCTGCCATCTTGGCTCCCAGAAGTTGAGTCTGGCTTAACTGCCTTTCTTTCTCTTTTTTCTTCCTTTTTTCTGCCTTTCTTTCTTTTTCTTTCTTTTCCCATATATTGAAAATATGTAGAAATTCTTAAAATCTTTCTACATGTTATTCCTTTGTTGATACCCTGATCTGAAAAGTTTTAAAATATGGTTTAAATAGTATCAAAATAGCACCCACCAACTTGAAGCCCTAATAAACAAAGGTTTCCATGACACACTGGAAAAATCCAGATATAGTAGGAATTCTTAAGTAAAGGTACTTAGCTTGAAATGTTTGGAATCCACACCACCACCACCGCCATGACCATCATCATCATCATCATCATCTTTTTTTTGTTTTTGCTTTTTTTTTTTTTGCTTTTTGGAAGGTGGAGGGTAGGGCAATTGGGGTTAGTGATTTGCCCAAGGTCACACAGCTAGTAAGTGTTAAGTGTCTGAGGTTGAATTTGAACTCAGGTCCTCCTGATTCTAGGGCCAGTGCTCTATTTACTGTGCCATCTACCTGCCCCTATTTTTTTTCATCATAATCTTTTTAAGATTTAGAGCTAGAAGTGACCTTTGACATCATCCAATCCAAACCTTGCATTTCACACATGAGAAGACATATACAAACAGAGGAAATTAACTTTTCCCAAGATAACAACAACCACTAGCTAATGATAAGTTTAAGCAAAGTCAGGTTTTGCAAAGAATTCCCCTAAGCAAAAACAAAAATGTGATCACTGACTTCAGGCTTTGGATATGGATACTACTTAAGCACCTTATTCATAGTACATGCATAGTCCCTAGCAATTTTATTGTTTAGCTTTAAGGCTCACACAATTGATGTAAGGCACTGGGTATGTGTGCCTTGTTCAAGGATGGTGATTGGATATTGAAACACCTCATCTCTTTTTCCCAATTAGAGCAAAAGGCTCCATGTCTAACCTTCAAGTGAAATGGTGTAGTTACTGGATCTAGATGAAATGACATTAGGGCCCCTGTTGTAAACTCTCAGAACCACAGAGAACACTCTGGGAAATCTATTGACAATTTCTTTTTACTCAGTCTAGTCTAACAATATGCAGGCCTACAACCATGATTCCCAGTGGCATAGTCGGTTGCCTAAGAAGTGCAGCTCCCTGACAATAATAATTAGGAGCTTTTCCAGGAAGGCAATAGGATGCACATTCACAACACAACTTCCAGCAATATTTCCTGTGTGGTTATTGAAATTCTGAATAATACATAGTGGCCTCAACATGGTATAGAACTTATTATAGCAAAGAATCATGAATAGAAAATGGGAAAAGTCATTTTTTTTGAAAGTCATTTAGTCTAATGCCCTCATTTTGCAGATAAGGAAATTAAGGCAGAGGGAGTTTCAGTGATTTGCCTAAGGTCACAGAGGTAGTAAGTGACAGTGTCAGAACTAAGCCCAGGTCCTCTGACTCCAGATTCAGCATTCCCCTTTGTTCTAGGAGTATGTAAGAGAATATTTTGACATGTATCTTTGCTCATTAATAATACCCCATGATGAGAATTGACTTTAATCTTGCGGTTTGGACAATTTATGATTACAAGTATAAAAACTTCTGTGCTCTGTCCTTGGTCCTCTGAATATAATATAATTCCAGGAGTTACTGGCATGCAGTCCCAGAAGTGAACTGCTGGGCTTTCCGTTCCTTGGCTTCCTTCTAGTATATCTAGAGTAATTACCTACTAGGAAGAATAGTAATATTCTGAAAGAATTTTCTTGGTTCATATATTCAGAGCTGGAAGAGACCTTAGAAGCTATTCAGACTAACTCCCTCACTTTAAATAAGAGGATACAGAGATTCAGAGAATTTAGGTAACTAACCCAAGGTCATACAGATATTAAGTTGCAGAGCTGGGTTTCTAACCCATATCTTCTGACTCTAAATCCAGCTCTGTTTCTATTGTACAACATTATCTCCCCAGAGCTTTCATTTTATATTCTTGAATCAACCATGAGGGTATCACTGCAATCTTCCATAGAGGTTGGTATGCCTGAATTGTAATAATAAGAGTTAACATTTGATGTATCATTTTAAGGTTTGCAAAGTGCTTTACCCCTGGGAGATGGGTGCTACTATTAGTGTGCACATTTTACAGATGAGAAAACTGAGGTCAACTAGCTAAGTGACTTGCCCAGGGTCACACAACTAAGTATATGAAGCAGGATTTGAACTCAGATCTCCCTGCTTCTAAGGCCAATACTCTATCCACTGTACCACTTAGCTGCCTCTCCTGGAACACTCTCCCTCTTCTGCTCTCACTGCTGACCTCCCTTATCTTCTGTTGAGTCCCAACTAAAATTCCACCTTCTACAGGAAGCTTTCCCTAACCCTTCTTAATTCCAGTGTTTTCCCTCTCTTAATTATTTCTTGTTTATTCTGTATATAACTTTCTTTCTACAAATTTGTTTGAATCTTGTTTCCCCCATTAGGGACTGTTTATTGCCTCTTTCAGTATTCCCATTGCTTATCACAGTGCCTGGTGCATAATAGGCACTTAATGTTTATTGATTGATCTACAGATACTGCAAAATATGCAATATCTTTTATCTACTGACTCTATTGGCAAGAATTCTCTGTGTGTCATAAATTGTGCCAATACCTGAAGCTTTTCTTAATTTCTGTTCCTTATGGTTAGGTCTCACTGTGAGCCTCTTGACTTGGTCCATTACAAATGTCAACTTTGCTTTTGTCAAGAGGTTCTGTTCAAAGACTTCATCATGAACTCCACTTACAGAGTGATTCTGTAATGTCACCTAGGAAATCTTCTCCCAGTGACAGTGTTGAGGCAGACAGTGCTACTTTGCAATATACCCCTGATCAATCTGTTGTTTCCTTTTGTGAAACAGAAATCTTTGGACAGTGACTGATGGTACCCAGGAGAAGGGTGCTTTTACCAATCCCACAAGTTTGTTAACTATTATAGTTTGGGTGAAGTGATGGCAGGGCAGTATGTTATTAAGGCATACATTTGTGGCCTACGGTCTATCAGATCACAACAGTCTTCTTTTCAGGGTTTTCTATTTTTGTTTGTTTCAAGATAGAAAACTAGGCACTCCCCATAAGCATTCTAGACTAACATGTGTCACATATGATTGCACATATGATGTCATTAAATAGCCTGCTCTCATTCTAAGATGGAAATTGTTTTCAAATGGACATTCATAACTATTGAAAAAGAGTTTATTTTTACCATTTATAGTTGTCTAGCTTCAGGATTCCATTCCCTTTGCCAAAAAACATTTTGTGTCCTACAGTAGTAAACATTTGGAGGACAAGAAAACTTTTTACATGACTAAATTTTATTGCTGCATATTACTCTAGAAATCTATGGAGAGGTCAAGATATGATAAAATATTTTGAAATCAAAGATAATTCCTCTACGCTATTACAAACCACCCCATGGCATACATATGCAAATAAGGAGAATGATTTGTTAAAAACTGCTTCTATGACATGACAAAACAGGAAAATTATAAATGCTGGAGATGTGGGAAAATTGGAACAATAATTCATTGTTGGTAGAGTTTTGAACTGATTCAACCATTCTGGAGAGCAATTTGGAACTATGCCCAAAGGGCTATAAAAATGTACATACCCTTTGACCCAGCAATGCCACTTCTGGGGCTGTATCCCAAAGACATCATAAAAATGGGAAAAGGACCCACATGTACAAAAATATTTACAGCCTCTCTTTTTGTGGTGGCAAAGAAATGTAATTGAGGGGATGGCCATCAATTGGGAGATGGCTGAACAAGTTGTGTTTTATGAATGTAATGGAATACTATTGTTCTATAAGAAACAATGAGCAGGTGGACTTCAGAAAAACCTGGAAAGACTTATATGAACTGATGTTGAATGAAGTGAGCAGAATGAAGAGAACATTGTACACAGTAACAGCCACACTGTTCAATGACTGACTTTTGACTTCTCAGCAATGCAAGGACCTAAAACAACTTAAAAAGATTTGTGATGGAAAATGCTGTCCACATCTAGAAAAAGAACTATGGAGCTCGAATGCAGATTGAAGTATAATACTGTAAGGGTTATGGGATTTAAAGATCTTCCATGCCCCATTGGACTTGCTGACGTAGCAGGAAGGGGTGGAGCAAGAGGAAGCGGAAGCCAAGCTAGCGTTCCTGCGGTGGCTGGCGGTGGTGGCCACGGCAGCGGCAGCAGCAGAGGCAGCGGCAGTGCAAAGCCCTTTTTTGAGTTAGGACTTCTAAGGACTTTCTGCTAAGGACTCCTGCTGAGGACTGCCAGGGGCCGGAGCTGCTGGGAGCTGCTGGGAGCGCGCTTCTAGGACGCTGGGTGGTTGCTGTGCGTGGGGAGAGGAGGACCTTTGCCTGAGGTAGCCTGTTCTGTTTTAAAGGCTTGAAAATGTGGGTGCTTTCTACTTTATCTACCTGTGCCAATATCATAACTACTCTGATGGCTTTCACTTTCTGGTTTTGGGACTCAGTCTTTTGGTATCTTAATAAATTTTCTAGTTTATTTCCCCATATGGCAAGCATGATGTATTTTGTAATGGATAATTATATCAGCATATTTGTAATCTCCATAGGCATTGTGCATATGGCATTGTTGATACAAATACTTGCCCTCTTCTTTTGTTTTGTTTTGTTTTCCTTTCTCCTGGTTCCTCCCATTCATTCTAATTCTTCTATGCAACATAACTAATGTGAAAATATGTTTAATAAGAATGTATGTGTAGGGCCTATATCAGATTGCTCGCCATCTTGGGGATGGGGAAGGGAGAGAGGCAGAGAAAACTTAAAACTCATGGAAGTGAATGTTGAAAACTAAAAATAATTTATTTTAACAAAAGAACAGATTAAATAAATAGATATGTGGGAATGTGCAAAAAGCCCCACCTCTTTGTATGATTTCATTTCTGCATTAAATTTCACTGGAAAAGTGAGATCTTTTGAATGGGTAAACCTGCAACTGTGACCCATCCAGAAATCTTGACATTCCACCTTTAGTGAATAGGTTTGAGATAGGTGCAGTTCAGGACATTGGAACCAGTTGAATTTTAGAATAGGATGAAACCATAGAATATTATATTTGGAAGGGACTTTAGAAGGGATCTAGAGGAGTCGGTATGAAGGCAATTAAGTGGGAGCCCTGGAGTAAGAGTCCCAGTGAGAACCTCAGCTCCCAAGACCTTAGCTCCTCCTTAGAACGGACCAAGAGAAAGCTTGCTTTTGACCCAGATCTTACATATTTCTGGCACCAAAGATCATGGCACCTGGATATTTGGTCTTATTTACAATGAGATGAACATAGTTTGTTATTACTTTTGCAGAAGGAGGTTATTGGTTGTTTGCTGTTGTTTCGGTCGTGTCTTACTCTTAATGATCCAGTCTAGGGTTTTCTTGGCAAAGATATGGGAGTGGCTTGCCTTTTCATTCTCCAGTTCATTTTATCAATGAGGAAACTAAGGCAAACAGGGTTGAGTGACATGCCTGGGTCACACAGCCATTAAGTGTCTGAGACCAGATTTGAACTGATGAGTTTTCCTGACTTCAGGCCTGGCACTCTATCCCCTGCATTGCATAGCTGCCCAAAAAGATGTTACAGAATTATAAAATAATCTTGAATACAGATTGAATACTTTTTTTCCTTCTTTGGGACCCTTTCACCAAAATCTGTATTTACCAAAAGGGTAGCATTGTTCCGCAGAAAGAGCATTGCATTTAAAATCAGGAGACCTGGGTTCTAATCCTAAATAGACAGGTAATGGGACCAGTGTGTGGTGAGTTGCTTAAAATATTTGGATCACAGTTTCTTTATTAGTGAAATAGGAGGTTTAAGGAGTGATTTTAGAAATTCCGGGGGGTAAAATTTTCTTTTATAAGTAATGGTGTAAATAATTAATACAATGATTGGTATTACTTTTATATAACCTAGCCAACTTTTTAGTTTTCCTCTTCTCACTTTATTTCTTCATTAAGTATAATAAGAATCAATGTTGGCAGTTTGCCTCCAGTGTGTATTAATCAGCTGTGCCCCCCTTCCCTCCCCAGCAAGCGCATGCACACACTCAAGACCCCTTCAAAAACCTTGGCTCAGGCTCACCAACATCAGAAGTTCTCTTGCTCCCAATACCTTCTCTTCCACCCCCTGTG
>NW_027185903.1:8658779-8674939 GCF_028583685.1 Petaurus breviceps papuanus
CACACACACACACACACACACACACACACCTTGAACAGTTCTCTGCTCCTTCTTCCCTGCTGCTAAGCAGATGCTCTGGATACTGAAGGGCTTAAAGAAGAAAAAACCCTGGGTTGTGAACTTGGCATCATTGTTTCTCCCTGGGACTTCCTCAGCTTACATATAAATTTACAAACTAAGCTACAGTCAGGTTTTTATCAGTGGCTTCCAAACCTTTGTAAATGGGCTGTCTCAGAATCTGCCTCTGAATCCCTCTGATTTCTACTTACATTCATACAGAGATCTCCCAAGAAAATCCACTCTCCTGAGTACCAGGGACCAGGGGAATGGCAACAACATGAACGTTCTTTAGCACAACCTTGTGATCAGATATTGGCCATGGAACAACTCAAAGTGTGATATGGTCATTATTATCTTAGAGTTTCATAATCTCAAAAGTGTGGGTCTGTTGTAAATTTGGGGTACTTAATTCAATTTTTTAAATATATAGCTGACTCTTGATTTTTTCTCTTAATGACCCAACCCTAGTCTGTTTTTAAAGATTTTCCATCTACAAAAAGCATCACTTTACTAATTTTTATTTCCTTCTTTGCAAAAGAAATTTTATTTTTAAAAAGCCACTTAATATGCATGTCATTTGACTAGATAATCTTGAAAGTATTCCTCTTGGTAGGAACTCTTTTTAACTCTTGGTATGGTCAGAATTTAATATCAGCATAATTATTTTGAAATTATTTTGATTTCTCATGGCTATTATAGCTTTTTTAATGAGGTTTATTTTACTATCCTGTTCAAAGTACCATAATAATTTCTAAAAGGAAATGATATTAGAAATTTCTATGATGAAAACCAGCTCTCCTGGATGAGAATTTCGGGTTCTATCTCTGGAAGAGTCACAGACTAGCACAGTGGACAGAGGGGTTGGGGGTAGGGTGGAGAGGGTG
Organism: Petaurus breviceps papuanus; assembly: GCF_028583685.1. Taxonomy (NCBI): domain Eukaryota; kingdom Metazoa; phylum Chordata; class Mammalia; order Diprotodontia; family Petauridae; genus Petaurus; species Petaurus breviceps. The sequence continues at coordinate 8,659,724 of NW_027185903.1, forward strand.
GGGCTGTGTCATTGGAGTGCCGTGATAGAATAAATGCAGATGGGAATACCCTCGTACCTTATTTCTCAGAAGGCCAGTTCTACAACTCTTAAGAAGGCTGGGGAGGGGGCCAGGTCCTCTGTAACCAGTAAGGTCTGGCCATGGTGGCACTTCCAAGTCCTGAGGCCATCTGTGGATGTGAGAGCTCCCTTGTGTCACCAAGGCTGTTGATTGCCTACCTGGAGAGTGGAAATGATGCTTTTAGTTTTGCTTCATCTTGGTTTTTAATCATGATTACCTTTTATAGGGGGGAAGGGGAGGAGAAGACCAGAGAAACAAACATGGAGAGAACACAGAGCTAATGAATGACTAGGATTGTTAACTGTTAAGGGTTGGACCTTAACAATGAGGACCAATGACATCACAAGGGTGATATTTTGACTCATGAATTGGATTTAAGTGAGGCAGAGCTTCACAAAATCATCAGCCTCACTGTCTCCTCCAGAGTCATCAAAGTCCAGTGACAAGACAAAAGTCAAGATGACTGGCAACGGCTGGGGAGGGGTTATGGAGTTGGGTAAGAGGGATAGGTCTCTTCTGGTTCTGCTCTCCCCAGCACCCTCTGACATAGACCTCCAGATAACTAAAGCAGATTTACCTTTAGGTCCAGACTTAGCATAACACCAGGGGCAAAAGAAAACAAGACCATTGATCTAGTGCTGGAAGAGATCTCCTATGGCAGGGGTTGTTAACCCTTCTTTTGTGTCATGAATCCCCGAAGCCCTATAGACAACTCAGAATAATTTTACAATGCATAGAATAAAATGTATAGGATTACAAAGGAGATCAATTATATTGAAATATAGTTGCCAATTTTTTTAAAAGTTCATAGACTCTAGGTTAAGAATCCCTGTACCTAGAGGGGCAGCTAGGTGGTGCAGTGAATAGAGTACTGGCCCTGTTGTTAGGAAGACCTGAATTCAAATCCGACCTCAGACAATTAACACTTACCAGCCGTGTGACCTTGGGCAAGTCACTTAACCCCAATTGTCCTGCCTTCCCCCCTCCAAGAATCAAAAAAAAAAAAAGAATCCTTGTACTAGCATATCTAGTCCACTCCTGTCATTGTACAGATGAAGAAATTAAATCCTAGGGGTTAAGGGCCTTGTCTAAGACTACACAGGTAATGGACATTAGAGGTGAGTTTTGCACCAGGCTCCTCTGGGAAGGCAGTTTCACAGTACTTCTCTTGCTCACTATCCCAATCCCCCCAATCTATTTAAAATATTTTAAAAACTATTTAAAAAATATCTTTTGAAGCCGGGAAAAAGGGTCTTTCATCTGCAATAACAAATGAAAAGTAATACTTGGGACAGTGTTGATATGAATGAATTTCAGTCAAAACCCATAGATATCTTAAAATCTTTCCTTTTTTCAAAGAGAATAAGAGTGGTCAAGAAAGAAGGAATTCTCAGATACCTGAGAAGGTATATTTTACTATGGAGAAGGGGAGCTAGGAGGCACAGTAGATAGAACACCCACCCTGGAGTCAGGAAGACTCATCTTCCCGAGTTCAGGTCTGGCCTCAGATACTTACCAGCTGTGTGACCCTGGGCAAGTCAGTTGACTCTGCCTCAGTTTCCTCATCTGCAAAATGAACTGGAGAAGGGGATGGCAAACCTCTCCAGTATCTTTACCAAGAAAACCCCAAATGGGATCATGAAGAATTAGTCACAGCTGAATAACAACTATAGAGAAAAAGAATAAGAAGTGGAGGCTGGAGACAGTGAAAGTTAAGACTTCACAGTTTTCCTTCAGACAGGCCCTATTTATCTTTACTCAAGATCTGTCTGATAAAATGTTTATTTTATAGAGATTTTAAAATTTTATTTATTTTATTCTGAACTTAAAAAATAAAACAGCACTTCCATAACATAGTAGAATAGGGAAAAAATAAAGATGATTAAATATGAAACTGCAAATCTATTATGTACAACTTGCTAAATATATAAATAAGTTATCATGTAACTTTCTTTTTTTTCTTTATTTTCTTCCCTCTGCTTCTCCCTCCCCATCCTAGAGATGGCTATCATTAGACTCAAATGTGTGTGTGTCTGTGTGTGTAAAATCATTCAATACATTTTTCTACTTATCAGTTCTTTCTGTGGATGCAGATAGTGTCTTCCTTCATAAGTCCTTTGTAGTTAATTTGGGAATGTAAAGGAAGAAGGTTTAGCAGTACCAGATCTTAAACTATATTATAAGGCAGTAATTATCAAAACTGTCTGGTACTAGCTAAGAAACAGAAAGGTAGATCAGTAGAATAGAGTAGTAGATGTACAATTTACAACCGCAAATAACTATAAAAACCTTGTGTTTGATGAGTGTAAAGACTTAAGTTTTAGGGAAAAGAATTCATTATTTTATATTTTTAATCCTGTGACCTATCTGGGAAGAGTTCAGATATTAGAATTAATTGAAAGTCCACTCAGCCTGTACTGTAGTCTTCCCAGACCCTAGCACAGTTTACTCTAGCATAGATGCTCAGTAACTACTTTTCAATTAAGTGATTTAAGTCATGACACAGGCAAGCCCAGCTCTCTGAGAGACCTTGTGTGACCCCTAGCATCACATCATAGGTTGGAGTTAGCAAGAACAACTCATGAGGGTTGAAGAAAACCTTGTTTTCCTCCCAAGTGTATGGCCTTCCATTAGGAAAAACTGCTACCAGGTAAACAAGTGTGTTATTTGTAACTATTGTCTGAATGACCAGGCTACCCTGTAGATAGGGATAATTCAATAAATGTTTATCAAATACCTACTAAGAATAGGACACTTTGCTAGGCCTGGATATGCAAGAGAAAAAAAAATAAAGCAGCCCCAGACCTCAAGGACCTTACGTTCCACAGGAACAATTCACCTTGTACACAGATAAGTAAATACAAGGTTATTTCAGACGGGAGAGAACACTAACAAATGAGAAAGAATTACTGTGGGAGATGGCCCCTGATTTGAAGCATGAAGGAAGCAAGGGATTGCAAGAGACAAAAGAAGGGGAGAGCAGTGGAATCCTGTCATGCAGGATAACCTAAGCAAAGGTATGTAGATGTGAAATTTCATGCCAAGTTTGGGGACCAGTTACTAGGTCCATTTGGCTGCACTGTAAGGTAAATGAAATGAAGCAATATGAAAGAAGTCTAGAAAAGTCTGTAGGAGTCAGTTAGATAGGCTTTTATATGGCCAACTAAGGAGTATATATTTTATTCTAGAAGCAATAGAGAGGCCCTGAATATTTCTGAGTAGGGAACTGATATGGTGAGACTTGTATATTAGAAATGTTAAAACTATTTATAGGGGCAGCTAGGTAGCTCAGTGGATAGAGTGCTAGCCCTGGAGTCAGGAGGGTCTGAGTTCAAATCTAACCTCAGACACTGTGTGACTCTGGACAAGTCTCTCAGCTCCAGTTACCTCCTCCCCAAAGTAAATAGAAGAATTAAGTTAAATTTTTTTTTTAAGCAATTGGGGTTAAGTGACTTGCTCAAGGTTACACGGCCAGTTATTATTCCTGGGTGTGGCGCTGAGTATCTGAGCCCGGATTTGATCCAGCTCATCCCGACACTGGAGCCGGTGCTCTTACTCGCTGAGCCACCTGGCCGCCCCTAAGCAATCGGGGTTAAGTAACTTGCTCAAGGTTACACGGCCAGGTGTTTCTGGGTGGGTGCTAAGTGTCTGAGCCCGGGATTCGATCTCCAGGTCTTCTTAACACTGGAGCCGGTGCTCTTACTCGCTGTGCTACCTGGCCACCCCAGAATTAAGTTAAATTAAAAGTACCTATAAGATGGACTGGGAATATGAAACTAGAAACAGGAAGACTAGTTGTAATAGTCTGAACAAGAGGGTTGAAACACTGAAAAATTTGTAGTGAATATATGAGTGGAGAAAAATATACATATGGGAGAAATGTTGCAAAGGTAAAAATTAATGAAATTTACCATTTGGATTTGGGGCTTAAGGGAGGAGAGGGAATGATTATTTTTAAGCTGTGAAAAGTGACTAGAAGGGTGGTTGTATCCTCAATAGAGCCAAGGAAGTTGGGAGGATGCATAAGTTTTGGGGAAATATAGAGTTCTGATTTGAAAATGTTGGGTTTCTGATGTTGAAGGGACAACCAGGCAACATTTCTGGCCAACAGCTGGCAATACAGGCCTAGTGTTCAGGAGAGAAAAGTGAGGGATAGAGAGATAGGCAGGTAGGCAGACAGATGGATAGACAGATGGGTGGATCTGGTAGTTATATATCAAGAAAAGATAGTTGGATTAATGGGAGCTGATGAAATTATTGAGGAAGAGAGGAGAAGAGGGCTCAGGATAGAGCTTGGGGGACATCTGTATTTAATGGGCAAGAGAGGGATGATAGTCCAGGAGAAGAGTCTGACAATGAGTGGTCAGACAAATAGGTGGGGATCTTGGGTTCTGGTAAGTGAGGATACTGAAATTCGTGAAAATCAGAAGATACCATGCTCAGCCTTTAACAGAATGAGTGAAGGTGGCTAGTCCTTTCAAGTCTCTGAATTCTGTACCTCACTGAAAAAATGTTATGTTTCCTTTTTTTTGCCCTTTATTATCTTTATTAATTTGTTTAATTTTAGTTTCCAAGATTGATTACCACAATTCCTTGAGTTTCAAATTTTCTCCCCCCCCGCAATGCTCCATGGCAGCATACAATCAAGTATAGTATCTGCAAATGCTTTCACATTAGGCATTAGTCAGATTATAAAGAAGATTGTATCTAATGGAATGAAGAGTGGGAAAGATGAAACAAAACAAAACAAGAAAAAGGAAAAGAGCCAGTAGTTTGCTTCAATCTGGGTTCAAACTCAATTCTTTCTCTCTCGATCGTGAGTCTTTTGGGGCTGTCTTATGACTCTGGATTGCTGAGAAGAGTCCACTTCATCAAAGTTGGTCAATCACACATATGTTGTGTCTGTAATTGTGTACAAATTCCTCTTGGCTCTACTCTTCTCACTCAGCATCAGTTCATATAAGCCTCTCCAGGTAAATATGAAGTCATCTGTTCCTCATTTCTTATAGCCCAATAGTATTCTATAACATGCATATACCACAAATTGTTCAGTCATTCCCCAATTGATAGGCACCCCCTTAATTTCCAATTCTTTGCTACCACAAAAACAGCTGCTATAAATATTTTTGTACATATGGATGTTTTCCCCACTTCTATGATCTCTTTGGAATATAACTCTAGAAGTGGTATTGCTGGGTCAAAGGGTATAAAATTATTTATAGCCCTTTGGGCATAATTCCAGATTGTTCTCCAGAATGGTTGGATCAGTTCTCAACTCCACCAGCAATGCATTAGTGTTCCAATTTTTCCACATCCTCTCCAGCATTTGTCATTTTCCTGTTTTGTCATCTTAGCCAATCTGACTGGTGAGATGTTGTACCTCAGAGTTGTTTTGATTTGCATTTCTCTAATCAATAGTGATTTAGAGCATTTTTTCATATGTTTATAAATATCTTTAATTTCTTTCTCTGAAAACTGCCTGTTCATATCATTTGATCATTTATCAATTGGGGAATGACTTGTATTCTTATATATTTGACTCAATTCTCTGTATATTTTTAGAAATGAGTCCTTTATCAGTGACATAGGTTGTAAAAATTCTTTCCCAATTTTCCACTTTCCTCCTAATTCTGGTTACATTGGCTTTTTTTGTACAGAAGCTTTCCAATTTAATGTAATCAAAATTGTCCATTTTGCATTTTATAATGCCGTCTAATTCTTGTTTGGTCATAAAGTCTTCCCCTCTCCACAAATCTGACAGGTAAACTATTCCTTGCTTTCCTAGATTGCTTACAGTATCAGACTTTATACCTAGATCATGCACCCATTTAGACTTGATTTTGGTATGTGGTGTTACATAATGGTCTATGTCCAGTTTCTGCCATACTGTATTCCAGTTTTCCTAGCAGTTTTTGTCAAATAGTGAGTTCTTATCCCCAAAACTGGGGTCTTTGGGTTTATCAAACAGTAGATTTCTATAGTCATTGACTTCTGAGTCTCGTGTACCCAATCTATTCCATTGATCCACTACTCTATTCCTCAGCCAGAACCAAGTAGTTTTGAGGATTGCTGCTTTATAGTACAGATTAAAATCTGGTATAGCTAGTCGACCATCCCTAGCATTTCTTTTCATTAATTCCCTTGATATTCTGGACCTTTTATTCTTCCAAATGAATTTTGTTACTATTTTTTCTAGCTCTATAAGGTAGGCTTTTTGGTAAAGTGATTGGTATGGCACTAAATATATAATTTAATTTATGTAAAATTGTCATTTTTATTATGTTAGCTTGACCCAGCCACAAACAATTGATGTCTTTCCAATTAGTTAGATCTGATTTTATTTGTGTAAAAAGTGTTTTGTAGGGCAGCTAGGTGGTGCAGTGAGTAAAAGCACTGGCCCTGGAGTCAGGAGGACCCAAGTTCGGTTCCGGCCTCAGACACTTAACACCCACACAAAAAAACTAGCCATGTAACCTTGGGTAAGTTACTTAACCCCAATTGCCCTCCAAAAAAACCAAACCAAAACAAAACAAAAAAACGTGTTTTGTAGTTGTGTTCCTATAGGTCTTGGGTTTGTTTTGGCAGGTAGATGCCCAAATATTTTATAATGTGTACTATAACTTTAAATGGATTTTCTCTTTCTATCTCTGGCTCTTAATTTCATTAGAAATATACAGGAATGTCGAGGATTTATGTGGGTTTATTTTATATCCTGCCACTTTGCCAAATTTATTTATTATCTTAAGTAGTTTTTTACTTGATTCTCTCGGATTCTATAAGTATATCATCATATCATCTGCAAAGAATGATAACTTGGTCTCTTCTCTGCCTAATTTGATTCCTTTGATTTCTTTTTCTTCTCTAATTGCTACTGCTAACATTTCTAGTACCAGATTGAATAAGAGGGGTGATAGTGGACATCCTTGTTTCATCCCTGATCTTGTTGGAAATGCTTCTAGCTTCTCCCCATTACATATAATACTTGCTGATGGCTTTAAATAGATGCTACCTATTATTTTAAGGAAGGCTCCATTTATTCCTATACTTTCTAATGTTTTTAATAGGAATGGATGTTGTATTTTATCAAAAGCCTTTTCTGCATCTGTTGAGATAATCATGTGGTTTTTGCTAGTTTTATTGTTGATATGATCAATTATACGGATGGTTTTCCTAATATTAAACCATCCTTGAATTCCTGGAATAAATCCTACCTGGTCAAAGTGTATTATTCTTGTGATAAGTTGCTGTAGTCTTTTTACTAATATTTTATTTAAAATGTTTGCCTCTATATTCATGAGGGAGATTGGTCTATAATTTTCTTTCTCTGTTTTATCCCTTCCTGATTTAGGTATCAGTCCCATATTTGTGTCATTAAAAGAATTTGGTAGGACTCCTTCTTCACTAATTTTCCCAAATAGTTTGTAGAGTATTGGAATCAATTGTTCTTTAAATGTTTGATAGAATTCACTAGTAAATCCATATGGCCCTGGAGATTTTTTCCTAGGGAGTCCACTGATGACTTGTTTGATTTCTTTTTCTGAGATAGGGTTATTTAAGTAATTTATTTCCTCTTCAGTTAATCTGGGCAACTTGTATTTTGTAAATATTCATCCATTTCCCTAAGATTGCCAAATTTATGTGCATACAACTGAGCAAAATAATTCCTAATTATATTCCTAATAATTTCCTCTTAATTGGTGGTAAGTTCACCTTTTGCATTTTTGATACTCATAATTTGGTTTTCTTCTTTCTTTTTATTCAGCATATTGACTGTCTATCAATTTTATTGGTTTTGAAAACCAGCTCTTAGTTTTATTTATTAATTCAATAGTTTTCTTAATTTCATTTTTATTAATCTCTCCTTTGGTTTTCAGTATTTCTAATTTAGTATTTAATTGGGGATTTTCAATGTTTTTTCTAGCTTTTTCAATTGCATGCCCAATTAATTGACCTCTCTTTTCTCTAATTTATTCATGTATGCACTCAGGGATATAAAACTTTCCCCAAGAATTGCCTTTGCTGCATCCCACAAATTTTGGTATGTTGTCTCATTGTTGTCATTCTCTTGAATGAAATTACTGATGTTTCTGTGATTTCTTGTTTGACCCACTCATTCTTTAGGATTAAATTGTTTAATTTCCAATTAGTTTTTAGTCTGTCTTTCCATGGCCCTTTACTGAATATGATTTTTATTGAATCATGATCTGAGAATGATGCATTTATTATTTCTGCCTTTCTGCACTGAATTGTGAGGTTTTTATGTACATGGTCACTTTTTGCGTATGTGCCATGTGCTGCTGAGAAGAGGGTAAATTCCTTTTTATCCCCATTCAGTTTTCTCCAGAGATCTTATCATACCTACCCTCTCGAAAATTCTATTCACCTCCTTACCTTTTTTCTTGTTTATTTTGAGGTTGGATTTATCAAGTTCAGAGAGGGGGAGATTAAGGTCCCCAACTAGCATAGTTTTGCTATCTATTTCTTCCTCTAATTCCCTTACCTTCTCCTCTAGGAATCTGGATGCTATACCACTTGGTGCATATATGCTAAGTAATGATATTGCTTCATTCTCGATGGTGCCTTTTAGCAGGATATAGTTTCCCACCTTATCTCTTTTAATTAGATCAATTTTTGCTTTTGCTTTATCTGAGATAAGGGTTTCTACCCCTGCTTTTTTTTTTTACTTTAGCTGAGGCATGATATATTTTACTCCAGTCTTTTACCTTTACCCTGTGCGTATCCCTTTGTTTCAGATGTGTTTCTTGTAAACAGCATATTGTAGGATTATGATTTTTAATCCATTCTGCTATCTGTCTCCATTTTATGGGAGAGTTCATTCCATTCACATTCACAGTTATGATTATTATCTGTTTCTTTCCCTCCATCCTATTCCCTCCCCTGTTAATGTTTATAATTTTCTCCCCTTCTCCCTTCCCCTTCTTAATAGTTTTCCTTTTCACCACTGCCTCCCTCAGTATTCAATTATCAGCCCCCCTCCCTTTACCTCCCTTTCCCCCTTACTTCTTCCCTCCCTACTAACCACTCCTCCCCTTTCATACCCCTTTCCCCCTCCTACTGCCTGTAGGATATTTTTAATGAAGTATGTTATTTCTTCTTTGCACCAAGAGTGACAGTAAAAAATATGCAAAGTAACTCTCCCTCCCTTCTTTCCCTCTATTATGATACATTTTGCATCTCTTCTTCATATAGTCCTAGGCTTAACTGGATATGTTATTCCCTCCTTGCACCAGAACCAATGAGGGAAAAGCTCATATAATACTCATCTCCCTCCCTCCTTTTCCTCTGCTATATTGTTTTTATGCCTCTTTGTGTGGCATAATTTACCCTTTTCCACTTCATTCATTCCTCTTCTTCCATTGCAGTCCCTTTTTAGCCCTTAATAAGATTTTTTAAAATCATCATTTTGTGTACTTCATACTCGTACCCTCTACTTGTCTATAAACAGTTTGCTCTTATTAAATAACAGGGTGTGTATTGTGTGTGTGTGTGTGTTTTCCTTTTTTGACTTTCTATGTCACTCTTGCACCTTGTAATTGGAGGTTGAATTTTCCATTGAGCTCTGGCTTTTTCATCAGGAAGGTCTGGAAATCTGTTATATCGTTGAATGACCATCTCTTTGCCTGGAAGAATATGCTAAGTCTTTCTGGGTAGGTGAACCTTGGTTGTAACCGGAGCTCTTTTGCCTTGTGAAAAATTGTATTCCACTGCTTCCAGTCTTTCAGTGTAGAGGGTGCCAAATCCTGTGCAATCCTCACTGTGGTTCCTCAATATTTGAATTGTTTCTTTCTGGCCAATTGAAGTATTTTCTCTTTTACCTGGTAGTTCTTGAGTTTGGCCACAACATTTCAAGGACTTTTCAGTTTGGGATCTCTTTCAGGAGGTGTCTGGTGGATTCTCTCAATTTCTATTTTACCCTCAGGTTCTAGTATCTCAGGGCAGTTTTCCTTAATGAGCTCTTGGAGAATGTTGTCCAGGCTCATTTTTTCATCATGATTTTCTGGTAGGTCTATGATTCTCAGATTATCTCTCCTGGATCTGTTTTCCAGGTCAGTTATTTTTCCATTGAAATATTTTCCCTCTTTTTCTAACTTTTCATTCTTGTTGTTTTGTTTGATTAATTCTTGGTTCCTCATAGAATTATTTGCTTCAGTTTGGTTGATTCTAGTTTTTAGTGAATTATTTTCCTTGGTTAGTTTTTGGAGCTCCTTTTCCATATCATACACTTTTCTTTTTAAGGAGCTGTTTTCATTATAATGTTTTTCTAATTCTGCAATTTTGATTTTAAAAGAATTATTCATTTTGTCTTCTATCTCTCTCATGTGGTTTTCAAAGTTCCTTTTGAGCTCATCTATGAGAGCTTTCTGTGCTTGGGACTAGCTCCCTGTTGATGTTTCAGCTGTGGGTGTGGAGTCCACATTGTTCCCCTCTGAGTTTGGTTCCTCCCTCTGAGGATAGTAGGACTCCAGAGTCTTTGTAGTCTGATTTCTACTCATTTTGAGGCTGGGCCCTAGCCACACCCTTCCTCTAGGGATCCCAAACCTTTACTGTTTAGGGTTTTGCCCTGGGGCAATAGTTATTATGTTTTCAGGGTCAGAGTGGGGGTTTGGAGCAGCTGGGGTTCACTCTGCCATTCTGGTCCTTGGAGGTCCTGATAGGGGCTTTTTAAATTTCTGGGCTATGGAGTGGTGGTCCCAGGAGTATTTGCTGTCCTGGACAGGGGCCCTGTATTTGGTTCTTACTTTGCTCTTTCCATTCCCAGACCTTTGGTGATAGGCCTAGCAGTGGCCCTTGTGGTTGGTGGGATGACTTACCCCCCTCTTTGATCAGACCTCCTCCCAGCTTCCCAGCCTGCCTCTTGTTATGCTTCCTTTCAGCATGAAAATGAAGCAATGCACTTAGACCTATTTGTCCATGCACTAGGTGGCACAGTGGATAGAGAATATGGGCCTAGAGTAAGGAAGATCTGAGTTCAAATTCAGCCTTAAAACATTTACTAACTGGGTGACCTTGAGCAAGTCACTTAACCCTGTTTGCCTCAGTTCCCCATCTGTAAAATAAACTGGAGAAGGAAATGACAAACCATTCCAGTATCTGCCAAAAAAAAGAACAAACCCAAATAGGGTTATGAAAAGTTGGAACTAGCTGAATAAAAACAACTTCAAAAAAATTAAAACTTTAATTCAGTAAGATATTAAAGCTACATAGCCACAATTGCTAATTCTTAATTAAGACAGAGCATAATTATCCTGACCCTTCCCTAAGCTGATTTTCTCAAAATGGAATATCTTCTCCATGTCTGGTTAACTCTATAGCAACACAGGGCATGGGGGTCCATGGCTTGTGATAACACATACTGTCCCTTGATCTTTCTGTTTCTATATTCAGAAGCAGGGGTTTTTAACCTTTTTTGTGTCATGGACCCTTTTGCAGGCTAGTGAAGCCTAAAGACCCCTTCTCAGAGTAATATTTTAAAATGCATAAAATAAAATGATAGGATTGCACAGCAGTTTTTTTTTTTTAAGTTTATGGACATCAGGTTAAGAATCCAGCTGTCGGGGGATTGCTTTTGGAGACAGTATCTTTCTTTCCTTACACAAAGAGCTATAACTTTTTAAACCTGACTCTTTGAGCCCACAGTTTGATGATGGAGTAAAAACAGCAGCGGACTAGCTCATGGCAGGCCTCCAAAGCTTATCACACACCACAAACAGATGGAGCCTTCTGAGGATGTGCTGGTAAATGTTTAATAATCAGCTCTCTGAAAGAAAGAAACAACAACACAGTTTTAACTTTAATTTGCACTGGCATCACTTTCTCCATCACTTTCTTAAGTCTAGACAATCAACAAACCAAGCCTTGGTTTGTAGCATTTGACCATTTCGGTAATGTAAATGCTCACCCTGAACATTTAACAATTAGCTCTCCAGTTTGTGTTGCTTCCTGAATCTTCTTTATAGAATGTTATAAGTAGCCATCATGTCAGTGAGATTGTCAGCAAGCTCAGGGATGCAAGAGGTAAGTTAGTAAATATATGTCTATATGTGTGCCTAGAAAGCCTCTGGGCTATTAAGCATTTAGCAAGCAAACAGAAGTGCTCTATGTACATACATGTGCATATGACATGTGATACAGAGATCTCCATTTCTAGCAGCCCAGCCATGCTGGCCTTCTTGTTGTTCCTCACATAAGGTATCTTTTCTTCTCTTTCCTTTAAAATGGCCGCCCCATTCATGAAACGTTTTTCCTTCTCACCTGGATCTTCTAGAATCTTTGGTTTCCTTCAAGACTCCACACAAGGGCCACCTCCTACAGGAGGCCTTTCTTGGCTCTCACCTCATTCCCTAGTTGCCAGTCCTTCCTCCTCCTCCTCCTCCTCCATCTGTTTGCACATGTTTCCTGTAGCCCTAGAAACATGCCTGGTGTCTTCCCCATTAGAACAGAACTCCCTTGAGGACAGGTACTATTTCACTTTTGTCCTTGTATTTCCAACATGCAGTATGGCGCCTGGTATGTAGTAGGTGCTTAATGCTTGTTGATTGATTGATTCCCCCCAGTGTCTAGTGTCTTTCCTCTCAAGAATGACCCCAACATAGTGATATCATTTTGGTCCTTTTTGACTAAAAAGGGCAGCAACCATTCACACACATGCTCAATACACACACGTAGACACATAGACACATACATGTGTGTATAAGAGCATGTATGTATACATATATGTGTATAGGGTGTCCCCAGAGTCCATTCTGTTTTATATGTGTGTATGCATGCATGTGTTTATGTGAATTAATACACTGCTATACATATGCGTGTACATGTGTGCCTAGAGGTAGACATATGTGTGTGCATAAAAATATGTGTGTATCAGGAGTCCCCAAAGTTTTAGTGCAATATGTGTATACATATACACATAGACATACATACATATGTGCTTACATGTCCAACTATATACATGTGTGTGTTGTGTACATGTATGTATTTGTGTATGTTTGCATAGGTGTGTATAGGATGTCCCTGAAGTCTTAGTGAAATTTTATCATTATATGTATGTATGTATATATATATATATTCACAGACAAATAAAGACTATAGATCTAAATATATGCACACATTTACGTGTGTATATATGTATACACATTTGTTTGTATAGTATATGTGTACATACACACATGTTTTCTCCCACAATAGCATGTATGTTTCTTAAGGGCAGGGACCATTTAACTTTATATTCCTAGCACCTGCCACATAGTTAGAAATTTAATAAATGTTGATTGCAAGTTGTCTGGGGAAGGGGTATTTAACAGGGTCAGAAGCTGCAGAGGCCAAAAAATAAATGAAAGCAGAAAAGGACACTGGATTTGCCCTTTTGTAGTCACCAACAGATTCTTGGTAACCTCAGAGAGAGTTCAAGTTGGAAGTCGGATTGCCAAAGGTGGAGAAGCAGGAGTCTGACTGTGAAAGAGAGCAGAGGTGTGCATGGATAGTGGAAGGGAATGGAGGGGTTAAGTGAATGATTTTGAAGGGAGGAGGAGGAGACATGTGATTGGGCAGCAGGAAAGGAGCCAATAGAAATGACCAAGAAGAAAAAGAGAGGGAAGGGTCAAGGAGGCAAGCTCCTCACCCCTAAAAAGAGGAGGTGTAAAGACCAAGGCCTTGGCAAGGATAAGGGCCAGCTCTTGTGTAAGGGTAAAGGAGAACAAAGGACAGGATGATGTAGGTGGGCTTTGATCTGTGGTGTAAGGGAAAGAGGCAATTTAGGATGGATGAACTCTGTCTCTTCTGAGCAAGGTCCTCTGCTGAGAAGGAAGGGAAAGGGGTTTGAAGAACAAAGAGGCCTTTAAAAATAGATATGGATCAGCATATGTTAGCATCTAACAGGAAAGAATAAAAGGATTACCATGCAGCAGTGATGGCCTCAGCTGAGATTAGGTAAAACAAATTGCAGTGGTATAACTGTGTGGTTTTTTTATAGTAGGATTCAGCATCAAGTGAGAAGGAATAGAGAAGGCACATTGGGGGAGTGACTTGGGGTTTGGCAATCCCAGTCACTAATGATCAGGTGAAGGGGCAAGGAATTTAAGAGATTTTTCAAGAGTGGAGGATAATTGAAAGAAATGGTAGCTTTCTTTACTACAATTTTTTAATTAAAAATTCTATATTTTAAGATTTTTACCACCTTGAATTTTTTTTCAATCAGTAAGCATTTATTTTCTCTCCCTCTTACCTTTCTCCTTCCCCACTTGGGGAGTAAAAGGAAATCAAAACCCTGTAAAACATTCTGACTTAGGATTCCTCTGACAATCAGGATGAGGAGGAAGGTGTACTTTGTTATCTCTTCCCCAGGGCCATCACTGCTAGGTTTTTCATTTATTCATCATTCAGCCTCCTCTCGGTTAACCTTTCATGTACAATGTTGTACTTGTCACGTTTATTGTTCTTTTGATTCGGGTTTTTCACTCTGTAGTAATTCATATATATCTTCCCATGTTTTACAAATTTCTCATATTTGTCTTTTCTTCTTTTACCCTAAGATTCCATTATTTTCATATACCATAGTTCGTTCTTTGCTTTCAGTCATTTCCCAACTGAAGGGCATCCACTTTGTTTCCAGTTTTTTGTTAGGAAAAAAGTTACATAACTTTATTATATATTTAAAAGGAATAGCAAGTTGTACATAAAATATTCTAGAAAGAATGCAGACAAGTTGGAGTATGTTTAGAGGAGAGTGACTGGGATGGTGAGGGGAAGAGAAAGCAATGAGGGCTGATTGAAGGAGTTAGGGATGGTTAGCCCAAGAAGAGAAGACTTTGGTGGAGGAGGGGTCACTATTACCTTCTTCAGGTATTTGAAGAGCTGTACAGCACATGGAAATCAAGTCAAATAAATAAGCATGTATTAAACACAAATACATACAAAGATTATGTATTTTTTCCTTGCCCTCAGAGAACAGAACTAGAAATAATTTGCAAAAATTTCAGAGAGGCAGCTTTTGGTTTGATATAAGGGAAAACTTTCCTAATTGTTCACCTTTGGAATGGACCACTTTCAATTTGAATTCTCTGTCACTGGAAGTCTTCAAATGGTCAGCTTCTGGGAATGCATGTTGTGGGGTGTAAGTGAGGAGGGGATGATTTATGA